>NC_062522.1:631183-653683 GCF_022655615.1 Tachysurus fulvidraco | reverse complement strand
TCCCATAATTCACTGTGTTACAAAATGCTTCTGGTGTCAATGAGAGAATAAAGGAAGAACTAAATAAGAGAAAAAACGTGTGTGTGTGTGTGTGTGTGTGTGTGTGTGTGTGTGTGTGTGTGTTTCTCTCTGCCAACATGTCATCCTCTAGTTCGGGGTAAAGAGAGGAGACAGGGTGCACCACGAGAGCTGCTCTGTCGATCAAAGGAAAATTGACATGAAATGAGATTTCTCTAAGGACTCATCCTAATGGACACACACACACACACACAGAAAAACAGACAGACACACACACATACACACACACATACACACACACATACACACACACATACACTTTATTGCAAGTGCACATACACTTTATTGTTCTACCGCGGCATAGTTCCTCTCGGCGGGTTCAGTCGATCTGCAGTACAAAGGGGAGGCTGCAGTCAGGGTTCCTCGGTATGGGATGGGAAGTGAGGGCCTTCTGGAGGTGGTGGAATGCCTGCTCGATATCCTCGGCCTAAGGCACGTGGTCCAGCTAGTCCTTTTTTCTCCTGGGGTCTCAGTAGCCCCCTCCCGATGCAATGGCCCAGGTACTATGCCTCGGACAGCCCCAGGTGGCACTTGCGTTGTGGTTGTTAACCCTGCCTTCTGCAGGGCTCTCAGCATCTCCACCAGATAAAACAGGTGGTTCGATGACGTGGAGGAGTGCATTACGACATCGTCCAAGTAGGCTGAAGTGAAGGCTCGCACGGGGCGGACGACGATGTACATGAGGTACTAGAATGTGGCAGGCGCACCATGGAGGCCAAAAGGAAGAACCCGGTACTGCCAAAGGCAATTGGCGGTACTGAAAACTGTCTTCGGCCGAGCTTCCAGGATGAGGGCAACCTGCCGGTAGCCTTTGGTGAGGTGCAGGATGGAGATGAATCGGGCCTTCCCTGGGCGCTCATTGAGGTTGTCCATTTGGAGGAGTGGATTGCTGTCAAACTCCGATACCTGATTGAGCCTCTGGAAGTCATCAGCTATGGTCTGTGGAGTGAACTTGTTTAAACTAATAAATAATATGTTCAGTGATATCCAAGATGAATTAAGACTCAGTAAAGTGATTAATTTCAGTATGAAGGTGTGATAAAAAACCTTTTACTTATACTGAGTGAAAACATGGTATCACTATCTCACTGTCTGGGGAACTTGTGTGAAGAACCTCTCAACTATCTCTTAAAATCAAGACAAACTGTAAGTTTATAAAGCTACATGTGATATAATGATCTAATTATTATGGTGAATGAAATTGTTGTGGGTTTGTGATTCTTAAGACAGGAGAGTAAAACTCTGTGACTGGAGGAGTGGGTGTGTGTAATACCTCTGTAATATTGCTGAACTAAGCTATTAAAAGCACAGCTCTGTTGTACAGCTTCAAGTTCTAATCCCAGCTGTACCATTTACCGTTCATGGCCAAAAGCTCACGAGAAGACAATCGAGTGCAATGCTGAGGAAAGACTGCCACGTCCTTGTCTCTTCTGTCACTAAGCGACATAGCAGCACGATGGCTGTCTCAGGGGCAGCGGAGACGAACGATCAGGACCATTAATCTACATCACAGAAATCTCACTCACTAAAACACCCCGATATTTAAATGTGTACAACTGATAATTATCCATGTAGTGAATGTGACATGGGATGTCCTGTGTGGAGAGAGAGAGAGAGAGAGAGAGAGAGAGAGAGAGAGAGAGAGAGAGAGAGAGAGAGAGAGAGAGAGAGAGAGAGAGAGAGAGAGAGAGAGATTAAATTTATGCTCACTTTACCATTTATCCGTGATCTTTGTGCTGTGATGTCTTTAGGGAACAGACAAGCTGAAAAACAGTTAAATATTTTATCCATGAAAGCCTCTGTGTAAACGTGTACCTTGTCATGACAAACCTCAGCGTTACTGAGCTTCAATCTGTGTTTCAAAGTTAATGTTTTAGAAGAAGAACAAAATGTTGTGTGTCTTTTATCTGGCTCTTTACAGAACAGTTCCATACACAGAAGAACCATTAAAGGTTCTGAATTTTTTTTTTTGTGCTCAAAATCATTCATACTCATTGGACAAATCAATACTTTTTAATTTTGTTCATGTATTAAAAACTGCTTTGGTGAAACTTCCGCTGTATTCAATATATATATTTGTTGCTATGCACAAATCCACATGTGTTGAATGTGGCAGGAAGCGCAAAGTATCCTCGAGTCGATAGAAAGAGAGACGGTATCGACTTCCGCTGTTCAGCGAACTCTGCATTGAGGTGGTCTCCATGGACATCGTCCCAGAAGGACGCCGCTCCGTACTCAGAGACACCAGCAAGTGCCCCAGACCTTTGCGAGGGATTACCTAGTTAGGATGTCGCACATGAGTCAAGAATGTTTGGCATAAGGAAGGAGAAGCCTTCAATCCTAAGAATATCATCCTGACAGTCGAGCACGGCGGTGGCCACATCATGCTATAGGGAACAGGTCACCTTGTTAAGATAAATGGTATCATGAAAAAGGAGGAGTCTTTCAAGATTCCTGATGAAAACCTGGTGATGTCAGCACACAAGATCAACCTGGCAGTGAAATGGACCCGAAGCATATGGCCAAGTGGTCAAGCAATAAATTTGAATCATTAAACATTTTTGAATATTTGTCAATAAAACCCATGAAATGTCACGTTATTCTCTCAGCTGTTTGTCACAATTAAATATATAAAAGTATTATAAAGCTCATTTATCACAGAGACAACACTAAAAACAACACTATAAAAACACCGAGGGTGTGAATAATTTTGAGCACAACTGTATATATTATATTATACAGATTAATACAGTATTGATGAATACACATTAGAAACATTTATCATTGAGGTTCTTATTCTCACAATCTCTGTAGTCAAAAATAATATGTAAATAATGAGGAATAAAAATAGCTAAAATATTTACAGATTATCGTACATTACGTCTGCAGCGTTGTCTTTGGTGTGTGACACATTATAGTTACACATAAACTCATAAAGTGGTCCATCAGGTGGACAATATGAGGGACTTTAGCAGAACACACACACTCTCTCTCTCTCTCTCTCTCTCTCTCTCTCACACACACACACACTCTCTCTCACACACACACACACACACACACAAACACACACTCTCTCTCTCACACACACACACACACACTCTCTTTCTCTCTCTCTCTCTCTCTCTCTCTCTCTCTCTCACACACACACACACACACACACACACAAACACACACACTCTCTCTCTCTCACACACACACACACATACACACACTCTCTCTCTCTCATACACACACACACACACACATACACAGGTTGATAGAAGCACACAGGATGATGAATGAGTGATTGTTAAGCAGAAGGTTACAACACATCTATCATCACTAATGAAGTGCAGGAGAAACACACAAACGCACTCTCAAAGCCAACACACAATTTTCTCTTATTCCGTGTGTGTGTGTGTGTGTGTGTGTGTGTGTGTGTGTGTGTGTGTGTGTGTGTGTGTGTGTGTGTGTGTGTATGTATTTGTGTGTGAGATCTCATACAGCTCCGTGTCATCCATCCTCACAATCTTGTATTCCTCGTCTCCTCTTGTCACCTTCCTGTCCATAAAGGGGTAAACTTGGTTTTCCCAACAGAACATTGCTCATAGCATCACACTGCCTCTGCTAGCTCACCTTCTTCACACAGTGCTGCCATCTCTCTCTCTCTCTCTCTCTCTCTCTCTCTCTCTCTCTCTCTCTCTCTCACTATATGGGAAGAAGAGGCACTCCAATGCCAAGTGACTAGTGGATCCAAGACTACACCACAGGAACTTCCAAAGAACAAGAACCAGTCATCATCACAAAGACATCAAACAACAAGCCTTTGGCATGAAAAGCTGGACAACACTGTGGCCTGATATGAGGCACAACCCCAGACTGGCTAACACAGGGCAAGACAATCTGAACCATGATAGATCCCACAAGATGTACGATACCTTCAAACTTCTCACCGATAACATGCCTCTTTACAACATGGGAGCTTCTCTCAGGCATCATAGCAGACATGTGAGTAAGCACATGGTATTGAGAGAAACAAGCCTCAGGAGCCTGTTAAGGGCATGAACACAACATGCTCTAACATCCTATTAGCCTGTCCAGTCTGCAAAGCAAGCTTGACAACCTCAGGGCAAGGGTTATGTTCCAGAAGAGCATTTAGTACTGCAACCTCCTCTATTTTACCAAGACCTGTCTACGGACATTGCTTTACAGGACTACATGAGGCTCTCACTGTGCAATAGACACAACATCAGGACACTGTGATAATGTCATAATGCCAACCTCAAACATCCAGTGACTTCCACCTGAATATCACCTGCCCTATTCAAGGCATAACTATATCCACCTTGGGGATGTGGTAGCTTAGTGGTTAAGAGTGGTTAAGGTGTTGGTCTATTGATTCGCGGTTGTAGGTTTGCATCCCAGGTCCACCAAGCTGCCAATCTGGGCCCCTAAGCAAGGCCCTTAACCCTTAATTGTATAAAATCAGGTAAAAATGTAAGTCACTCTGGATAAGGGTGTCTGCCAAGTGCTGTAAATGTACATCTTTTGAGAAATTGGACCATGCTGCCATCTTCTTCATATAAACAAAGCCTAAACAAGAAGGGCCCCTATGGGACAGAGTGTGCTGGATGGACCAATCAGTGGCAGCTCTGATGAGGTTAGTGCATTAGTTGTGGGACTTCATTCAAAACTAGTGAATAATACAATTCACAAAACCATCATCAGAACATTTCCCAACCAGAAACTGTGGGTGGGTAAAACCTGCTCTGCTGCCTACAACATGGGGCTCACCACCAGCTTCATGGTCAAACACAAGGCTGCATCCTCCAATGTGTGCAGAGCAGTGAATAAGAGAGTCACAGATACTGCAGGGGATTACGGTTACCTTTCTGTAAGGACTTCTCCACTGGTGGAACTCATGTGTTTCCTGACATTTTGGATCACAGCTCATGAGGATAATGCAGCAAGCTTCTGGTTCAATTTGCTCACATTTTATTTACTGGTGATGTTTTGGTGTTTTTGTCATAAATGCTATTAGAACTTGTGTGTACCCAATGCCTGTCTTGGGTGTTATTTTGTCACCTCTTTCTGATCTGACAACCTGGACCACTACAATGTACATGACATCCTAGCCACTCTAAATGCTACCTGCTATCATCACATACATCGATCATAAAGCCTTGAGCCACCTGGACCTCCGACGGTTTTCAACAACATTTAACTATATAATCCTCTTCATAATTTCCACCAAGTTGGAGGTCCTGGGTCTCAGTCCATCTCTCTGTCTTTGGATCACCAACGTCCTGATGAACAGATGACAAACAGTATGGATGGGTCTCATCCTCTCTCACCCTTAGCACTGGAGCCTCCAGGTTTGTGTTCCGAACCCTTGTTGTACTTATTGTAAACATGATGACATGGTACCAGGAGAACAATCTCCTCCTGAGCAATCAGCAATCACCAACCACTTACTACAGTATCAACAGAACCCCATTGGATAGAGTGAACAGTTTCCGGTACCTTGGTGTTCAAATCACACACACACTGTCATGGTTCAGTCAGATCAACAGCATAGTGAAGAAGGCCTGGCTGTATCTCTACTATCTCAGATGCTTAAACTGCCTTCAGCTGCTAATAATCTTCTACACCTGCAGCACTTAGAGCATCATTACAGGAAGCATCACAACCTGGAATCTAACAGCATCCAGCGAGGCAGGAAGATACTGAAGGTCCTCAACCATCCCAACAATGGAGCCTTCCCTCTGTTGGGGTCAGGGATGTGTTTCTGCTCCTAAATCTGCACACACACACACACACACACACACACACACACACACACACACACACATTTATAATAACACTATAGTCATATCACCATAAGTCTCTATACTATGTACAGCTTCCCACATCAGTGTACAACAAGTTGTATTTTATTTCCCTGTGGAGGTGACAAATAAAATGTAAAGTTGAATGTCTAAGTCAGGTGCTGTGAAGCCGGCTCAATCACACGAATAACCTTCAAGCAATTAATATGAATACCCTTCCTGTCCTCCCCAGCGGGAATATTAAACTTATCAGTGGTTAGAAAAGGCTGGTCTGACAGACAGCACAGAAGATCTGATCATTGCAGTACAATAACAAGCCCTAAGCACCAAATGTATAGGAACAAGGATCTATCATATATCATTTAGTCACAGTGTATAAGATCTGAGAGCTGAGACCTCATAGACTGAGAGGTATAACCAAGTGGCTGTGCATACGAACATCTGTGCCGAGTACCTGGTTAGAGCTCCCCAAGTCCCAGTAGGACACAGTACAGAAAGTGGTTTAGAACAGAAGAGCTAAGATCCTCTGGGAATTAAATTTCCAGACTGACAAGCAGCTGCTGGCTAACCAACCAGATATAGTGGTGCTTAACAAAGAGCAGAAAATGGCAGATGTGATAGATGTTACAGTTCCAGTTGACAGTTACATCAGGAAGAAGAAGCATGAGAAGATCTAGATGTACAGGGGCTGAAAGAACAACTGGAACACATGTAGAAGGTGGCAGCCAAAGTGTTAATAGGAGCATTAGGGGCTGAGAGCAGATTCCAGGATGAAACATCTGGGATCTCTGTCCAGAAGAGAGCGGTCCTGGTGACAGCTAATATTCTCTGAACCCTCAGAGATCTCCCAGACATTTAAAGCTATTTTCTGTCATTTTACTTTTAGGGTTTAGTAAATTTAAAACAAAGTTAATTTTGATGACATTAGATTAGACTTCATGTTAATGAATCAGTAAGTAATGACTGAAATCTTCAGTGTGGTTAGAGCAAAGGGTGATTCTGGGTTAAACACCGAAATGCTGTTAACAGTGTGTGTGTGTGTGTGTGTGTGTGTGTGTGTGTGTGTGTGTGTGTGTGTGTGTGTGTGTGTATATAGGAGTATGTGTAGGAGCATGTACACTCAGCGCAGACTTGAGCTCCGTGGGGAGATGCAGTGAAGCAAGACGGGGTTAAGATGGAGAAAGAAACCACCACCACCAGAGTGGAGAGACAAAAGCCTGGTGGATTTCTGGTTTTGGAGAAAGCGGTGTGATGCAGAGTAAAATCCCCGGTGTTTAATTAACTCATGCATCATTTATATATCCATCTGAATTCATACAAACACCACAGGTATTAAAATAAATGCACTAAAATACCTTAAAATGCTGTGACATTCAGGTTATAATCGATACAGTTTTATACTTTTACTCTGTCACTCATCCACACATCACTGCTGCTCTGCATCATCTATTCATTATACACCATGTAGTCCAGGAGAATTAATAATTACACTGTTTCTGCACATGCAATGTAGAATATACAGTATGTACACTGGTCAGTGCTGCTTTTGTGTATTGTCTTTTGTCCTGCACTGTCTTTCATCCTGACTGTCTTTTGTCTTACACTGTCCTTTTTTCTGCGTCTCACACTGTCTTTTGTCCCACACTGTCTTCTTGTCTTGTGTCTCACACTGTCTTCTTGTCTTTTGTCTCACACTGTCTTCTTGTCTGGTGTCTCACACTGTCTTCTTGTCTTGTGTCTCACACTGTCTTCTTGCCTTGTGTCCCACACTGTGTACACCAGGTTGTACAGATACACTTTATGTGACTAGGACTAACTTACTTCAGTCCTTATCTCTGTGTTGTTCTCTGTAGCTCCCTGGTCCTGGGGGACGTTGTCTCATGTCACTGTGTACTGTGTCACATATATATGGTGTAAATGACAATAAAAGCTTCTTAATTTCTTGACCTGACTGACGATGATGATGATGATGTCTGTGTGTAATCTGGTCAATATTCATGAGCACTGACTGGTGTTTGTTGTTGGTGTACAGACAGACAGACAGACAGACAGACGGACAGACAGACAGACAGAAGAGAGAGGTGTTTGATGCAGAAGCTTCCTGCAGAAATCAGTGTGTTGTAGAGCTGAATGAACCGCGCGAGCCGGAGAGGCGGGGGCGCGCAAGACCACCCTGCGATCGTTTGTGCGCGCACATACACACGAATCGCACAAGTGACAAAACTGTTGCTTCTGCGCGTTTTTTTCATACTGAAACATCACCGTGAACTGTTTTCGTCTGTGTGTGTGTGTGGTGTGTGTGTGTGTGTGTGTGTGTGTGTGTGTGTGTGTGTGTGTGTGTGTGTGTGTGTGTGTGTGTGTGTTAGTTTGTGTGTGAGTGTGCGTGAGAGAGTGGGTGTGTGTGTGTGGTGTGTGTGGTGTGTGTGTGTGCGTGTGTGTGTGTGTGTGAGTATGTGTGTGTGCTGTGTGTGTGGTGTGGTGTGTTGTGGTGCGTTTGTGGTGTGTGGTGTGTTTGCGTTTGTGTGTGGCGTGCGGTGTGTGTGTGTGTGTGTGCGCGTTGTGTAAGTGTGTGTGTGTGTGTGCTGTGTTGTGTGTGTGTGTGTGGAGGTGTGTGTGTGTGTGTGTGTGGAGTTGTGTGTGTGTGTGTGTGTGTGTGTGTGTGTGTGTGTGTGTGTGTGTGTGTGTGTGTGTGTGTGTTCAGCAGGATATGAACAGTAACAGAAGATATTCACACTGAGCAGCAGCGCGCGCGGAAAAATACTTTTAGTTAAATAATGAACAGAAAAGTCTAGAGATGGAGGGATTCCTGAATAAAGCTAAATAATTAAATAACACACAGTCAGAAGATTGTTCCATGGCACGCACGAGACGACGAGATCATCCTTCGGTGTGAATTGAGCTCGAGCTCCGGTTTAACGGAACTGCACTTTATTGTTTCAGGTGAGAACCGAGTTTATCTTTTTACTGCGTGTTCGGTTCGATTTGTACATCAGACCTCTGAACATAGTGACTGTGGAATGAGAGAATACTGGGTGGGAATACAGCTGTTTATATACAGCAGGGACAACAATCTGGTCATTAAATTATTATTATTATTATTATTATTATTATTATTATTATTATTATTATTATTATTATTATTATTAATTAATTAATTAATTAATCTGTAATCAATATGCAAATAAATGTTATTATAGAAAGAAGTAAACTGTCGGATTAACTACCAAAAAACAAACCACTCAGAACAAAGGCAGTAAACTGCACCTTGTATCTTTATTTGTCTTTTATTAAAGGTGTGTGTGTGTGTGTGTGTGTGTGTGTGTGTGTGTGTGTGTGTGTGTGTGTGTGTGGTTTTAATGAACTAACACATGGACTTTAATGGAGTAACACGATGCTCTCATCAAGGACCAATTATGTCCCCTTTAAATGATCAGATTAAACTTACACATCAAACCCTGATGTCACAGATAACTACAGCTTATTATCCTCATCAGATACAACCAATAAACTGTTACAGCACACAATAATATAACTGATAATGATTAATATAACTGATAATGATCAAATCAACTGAACTAATAATCATTTAGACTTCATAATCAACATTTAGACAAAAAAACAGAATCTCTTTTAATAAATGTTTTCAGATTATTTTTGTTCATTTTAACAATTATGCCTCAGAATAAAGGTTACTGATCTGAACTCTGTTTATCTTACAGCTGGTAATTTGGACAAAGTTCTTAGAAAATAAATTACTGTAAGTACATTATAGTTTTTAAAGCTTTTAAAACCCACTAAAGGATCTAAGGTGCTTCACTTTAATTCGTCAACACCAGTGACATGGGAAAGTGCAGCAGTGAAAGGCTTTCAGATTTTACTTTTATATTCCTTTTTCTGTCTGGATTCTTCACACAACAACAACAAAAAAAATCTCCTGATGTGAGACTAGAAAAAAATCACAAAATGTATTGTTGTGGATGTGGGAAAAATATACAAAAGGAAAGTGGACAGACCAACAGACAGGGCTTTATTAATAATTGTGTAGACATGTAGTGATTTGGAGATAAACAATAATAATAATAATAATAATAATAATAATAATAATAATAATAATAATGGAATGAAAATTTACATCAACAGACTTCTGTATCACCAAAAAAGCATCTTTTTGAGAAAAGTCCATCTTTATACAAAGGAAAGGAATTTTCTGAGTTTATTTATTTCTTCAGTTATGATGGTGAATGTTGCAGAAATATTGACGCAGTTCTTTAATACAGATCTCCAGATTCATGCTGTTTTTTCCTCCTGTAGTGTCTCTAGTCCTCTCGTCCTCTCACACTTCATTCTGGCCGGCCCCGTGTCCTGTAAAGGAGAGGAGGACTTCCTCTCTATTGCAGCGTCTCGTCTCAGCCACAGGAAGCGTGTGATTGGCGCAGCAGTGGGCGTGGCAATGGTGCTGGTGTTACTGGTTGCCATCCCACTATTAGTTCACAGCACTAAGCTGGGTGGAGTCGGAGGCGGAGTCGGAGGGACACATTATGAGATGCTGGGTAGCTGTAAGATGGTGTGCAACTCTCTCACGCCCAGAAATGAACTCACGCCCGTTTCCCCGCCTCCACATGACATCCCCACACGCAGGGCCGGAGGGAAATCCAGTTTCCGTGGGATTCCGGGCCTACCAGGACCACCTGGACCACGAGGGCCACCTGGAGATCCAGGTAAACCTGGTCCTCCGGGTCCACCGGGTCCAGGTCCTGGAGGATATGTCCCGTCATTCTACAGCCCCAAAATAGCGTTTTATGCCGGTCTGCGCAAACAGCATGAGGGCAGCGAGGTCCTGAAATTTGACGACGTGGTGACCAACGTGGGAAACTATTACGAGCCCACAACAGGAAAGTTCACCTGTCCTTTACCAGGGATCTACTTCTTCACCTACCACGTCCTCATGAGGGGAGGAGACGGGACCAGCATGTGGGCCGACCTCAAGAAGAATGGACAGGTACCATCTGAGTGTGTGTGTGTGAGAGAGAGAGAGAGAGAGAGAGAGAGAGAGAGAAAGAGAGAGAGTGTGTGTGTGTGTGTGTGTGTGTGTGTGTGTGAGTGTGTTTGTGTGTGTGTGAGTGTGAGTCCTCTCCATCTGTGATTGCTCAAAATATCAAAACATATTTTCATTGCTGACGTCACTCCATAGAGCAATGCTTTTAATTCCATACACTTGGTTTCTGTTTGCTTTATAAACTATACACAAGATATAGATATAACGTATAAACTCATAACCCTGACCATAACCCTGACCATAACCCTGACCATAACCCTAACCCTAACCATAACCATAACCCTGACCATAACCCTAACCATAACCATAACCCTGACCATAACCCTAACCATAACCATAACCCTGACCATAACCCTGACCATAACCCTAACCCTGACCATCACCCTGACCATAACCCTGACCATAACCATAACCCTGACCATAACCCTGACCATAACCCTAACCCTGACCATAACCCTGACCATAACCCTGACCATAACCCTAACCCTAACCCTAACCATAACCATAACCCTGACCCTAACCCTTACACAGTGTGAAAGCAGCAGCACAAACACGATCCAGACAAAACTAAAAAAATTCACCACTTCATTTTCCTCCTCTGCTTTGCCAAATAAACCAAAACTCCAGCTGACATCCGTCTCATTCGTGCTCCGTTCAACTTTTTCATGGTGATTTATTGTTTGTTCAGTTTGACTTGGTTGCCATGTCAACTAATAAATAAAAGCAGGCCAACCTCTGCTAAACTCTCTATACTATTTTTTAAAGTCTAATAGCATGACTTCTGCAGCATGACGTCTGCAGCATGACGTCTGCAGCATGACGTCTGCAGCATGACGTCTGCAATATTTAAAATACACACAATACACTTTATTAAGATGGAGTTAAAAAATGAGGACAGCATTCAATTTTTCAGCAGTTTATGATCCAGTGGCTCTTCTGTGGGATTAGACCAGACCATCTAGACTTCACTCTGTCTTGAGTTCCATGGTGGTGTCTCTCGTTCTCCAGTTGTTCTTCCCTGGAGCACTGTTGGTGGTTTCTAACACACTGATCCGTGTACAGCGGTTAATTGTTGGTCTGTTAACTTGGATGACAAAATCATCACTCAGTTTAATTTAACTGTTAATATATTTCTGCACTACAATCTGCGAACTATTCAGAATAATAAAAAGATTCTAAATTTTCTAAATTTTAATTTATTGAGAAAAAATTATCTTGTCGTTCATGAATTTTTTGCATGAATTTCCAGAATTAACCGTCCATGAATATAGTCAGGAGATCTGCTAGACCTCGAGACACCTTCACATTGTCTTTAGAAAAACTCTTGAGTTATTGTGACTGTGTGTTTCAGATCTTGTTGAAACATCATCTTCTTCACTGATGCAGTTTCTTGGCAGATGAGATGAAATTCTCCTATAATGCATCCTACATCACACCATGCTTCACTGTGGGTCTGGTATTTTTGGGATCATAAACACAACCTACATTCTTGATGAATATTTCCAGAGTCGTTGTTCCTTCTGCCCAGATTACATTGTCTCAGAAGGCTTTCAGCTCCACAGCTCTGTTCCTGTATTACAGCAGTGAAGTGTGAGCTGTAGAATAGAGATGATTGTGGTGCAGTTCACTGGTGTAACTGATGTTCCTGCTGCTTTCTGGTTGTCCTGCAACTCTTTTCTAATGACTGCCTTCTTCTCTCTAACCTTCTTTGTCTGAGGGTGTGAGGTGAAAGCTGAGGTTACGTGAACTTTCCACCTACAGACTACGGAAGTGTTTTACTGACAGAGATGATTAAAGTCTTTGGTATCTGACTCTGAACCTTTAGGGTTTAATAAAGTTGTTGTGGAGAACTTTAGGAAACTAAATAAAGAGAACTTTAGGAAACTGCTTCAACTTGGCATGATAGTTACTGGATGTGTAAAATCTTCCCAACCAACAGAACGCCTATAACCCAGGTACAATTACAACGTGAAGTTCCTTTTGCGACATGCTTTATTGTTTATTGTGTATTAATACTTACAAATTCAGTGGAGGTTGATATTTCAAGGCAAAGATATATTTTAAACAACAAAAACAGAAGTGTCTAAATATTTATTTCTTCTCATTGTCTATTGATCAGCCAGTAAAACTGGATTCGCTCAGTTTGATTCAGGGTGAATCTGTCCTATAGGACTCGTCCGATCCTCCGACACTCACACAACACAAACAGTTTTACTGCAGAATCTCTGTCGGTTTTCACCTCGTATCAGCTGCACACTTTATCGATTGACCAGCAGCTCCATTAAAGAGCAGGAAGATGGAGAGAAGAGACACTTTAACTTACTGTCTCACTGTCACACTGCTGCTTTCCATTTCTGCTTAATTATTTATGTGTTTGAGATGAGATTCACACACACACACACACACACACACACACACACACACACACACACACTCACACACACACACACACACACACACACTTTTTGATTCTCCACTGTATCTTTAGACTATCATTGTGCCCTGGGACTAGAACCCAAAATGACTAGAAGCCACATGTTTCTGGAGGCTCCAGCGTGCTCAGATGTTGTGGTGTTAATAACAGTAATTTTAACACCCTGATCGTGGAGAAACGTTGTCTCATGTCACTGTGTACTGCAACAGTTATATATGGTTGTAAAGACAATAAAAGCTTCTTGACTTGACTACTAGGGTATCTCACTAAATCCGGATCTGCTGGAATCACTCCACATTAATATGTATATAGTTAATAAGGTGTTTCAGAGGTTTGATCACTGTAAAAAAAAATGACACTGTAAACAAAGACAGAGCTATAAGGACTTAGTAAGTTAGTCTTAGCCACATAAAGTGCATCTGTACAACCTGGTGCAAGCAGTGCAGGACAAGACAGACAAGACAGACAAGACAGTGCAGGACAAAAGACAGTGCAGACAAAACATTACAAGACAATACACCAAAGACCATACACAGAAACAGCACCAGTGTACATACTGTATGTTCAACAATATTACATGTGCAGAAATACTGCAATGAACACAGTGTTATAACAGCAGTTACCTGAGATATTGTAAAGTATTGTGCAAAACAGCAATCGACTGGTGAACAGCATTTGTACATATGTGTCTTTATTGCCCAGGTGGCTGAGGGCTAAATGAAGGGCAGTTGCAATGGCATCGTCTGTGGAGCGCTTTGGGCTATATGAGAACTGTAGGGTGTCCAGTGAAGGTGGTAACTGGGTCTTGATGTGCCTCGTAATGACATTCTCTAAGCACTTCATAATGATGGGTGTGAGTGCGACGGGACGATAGTCATTGAGGCAGGACACTGTAGACTTCTTTGAGACGGGGGCAATGATGGTTGTCTTGAGGCACGTAGGAACAACAATGCTGTTGAGGGAAATGTTGAAGATGTCAGTAAAGACATCCGCTAGCTGTTCTGCACATTCCCTGAGCACCTGCCTGGAATGTTGTCTGGTCCTGCAGCCTTCTGTGGGTTAACGCAGAGTACCTGGTCGTTGGGGGGAGGGATGGTCTTCTGTGTGTTTACATCAACACACACACCACCACTGTGAGTCTTAACGCACAGAGTTACATTTCTGTCTGCTCTACACGAGGTGACCCATCTAGCTGAATGGTGACGTCCGTAACTCTGTCGCTGAGCCACGTCTCCGTGAAAACAAAGACGCAGCAGTTTCTAAACTCTCGCCATGTAGAGCATTCGAGACTGATGTAGTCCAGTTTATTGTCCAAGGAGCAAACATTGGAAAGTAGAATGGACGTGAGAGACGGCCGGCTAGGGTTTGTTTTTAGCCTAGCACGGATGCCTGCCCGCTTACCGCGCTTCCGCTTCCTTGTGCACCGCTTTCGGTGTCCCCTCTCCTGGTCTCCGGTGTCAGGTTACGCCGAGGTCTGGAGGCCTGGTGACTCTGCAGTAAGCCGATTTCGTGAAGTCTTTCCAGCACATCGTCGTGCAGGTTGGTTGTTGCACGATTTCTGTATTTTATCAGTTTCTGGCAGTTATATACATGGACATCGCTGTCTCTGGTGTCCATGTACTGGAAATAGTCGGGTTAAAAAACAAAAATAAAACCGTAAAAACGTAAATAGCACCATACTGAATCCGGAGTGGCCGCTGCATGTTACTGCCGTGTCCCCATCTTAGATGTAGTATTCAGCCTGTAGCAGAATATTCTGGATAAAGAGAGGAGAGATGGTGTAGAGCAGGACTGAGCTGATGGAAGCTGATCTTCTGATGCAGATGTGATGTGTGTCACTGTCAGTCTGTGATTTTAGGTAAATCATGTGAATAAATTTTGTTTAAATGATCTGGAGGTGTGAAAGACAGAATAATAGACAGTGTTGTGGACTGAAACAGTAGGAGAGAGAGTGAGGGAAGATGGAGAGATGAGCAGAAGAGAAGAAGATGGATGGCTAATCAGAGTAAAGCAGACACAGAGGTCGAGTGAGAGAGTTACAGCGAGGCCACGATTACAGGCTCCATCAGATAGGCGTAAGTAAGACAGATGAGCAGAAAAAGGACGAGGACAAAGTGGACACGACTCAATGTCTGTTTCACAGAGAGAGAGATGGATTAATACACAACACATTACTCAGTGTGAGGGACAACGTTAACCTCGTTAACATAATTAATACATCGTTCACACTCTACTGCGTCGTTACTAGTGATGGAGCAGTTAAGTGTTTCAGTAGTTACTGATACTGACATGAGTCTTAATCAATGACATCAATAAACATTGTAATGAACATGTGTGTGTGTGTGTGCACGAGCGTGTGTGTGTGTATGTGTGTGTGCACGAGCGTGTGTGTGTGTACACGAGCGTGTGTGTGTGTATGTGTGTGTGCACGAGCGTGTGTGTGTGTACACGAGCGTGTGTGTGTGTATGTGTGTGTGCACGAGCGTGTGTGTGTATGTGTGTGTGCACGAGCGTGTGTGTGTGTACACGAGCGTGTGTGTGTGTGTACACGAGCGTGTGTGTGTGTACACGAGCGTGTGTGTGTGCACGAGCGTGTGTGTGTATGTGTGTGTACACGAGCGTGTGTGTGTACACGAGCGTGTGTGTGTGTGTACACGAGCGTGTGTGTGTATGAGTGAGTGTGTGTATATGTGTGTGCTTTTACAATACAAGGCTCAATACCTACATCTAGCTCCTTTATTTAGTTTGGACTAAGAGATGACATTTTGACATTGATGAGTTTTGAACACACTGAAACATAAGAGCAAGTATCCCTCACACGTATCCCTCACACGTATCCCTCACACGTATCCCTCACACGTATCCCTCACACGTATCCCTCACACATATCCCTCACTCGTATCACACGTATCCCTCACACGTATCCCTCACACGTATCCCTCACACGTATCCCTCACACGTATCCCTCACACGTATCACTCGTATCCCTCACACGTATCCCTCACACGTATCCCTCACACGTATCCCTCACACGTATCCCTCACTCGTATCACACGTATCCCTCACACGTATCCCTCACACGTATCCCTCACACGTATCCCTCACACGTATCCCTCACACGTATCACTCGTATCCCTCACACGTATCCCTCACACGTATCCCTCACACTTATCCCTCACTCGTATCACACGTATCCCTCACACGTATCCCTCACACGTATCCCTCACACGTATCCCTCACACGTATCCCTCACACGTATCCCTTACACGTATCACTCGTATCCCTCACACGTATCACTCGTATCCCTCACACGTATCCCTCATATCCCTCACATGTATCCCTCACTCGTATCCCTCACACGTATCCCTCACACGTATCCCTCACTCGTATCCCTCACACGTATCCCTCATATCCCTCACACGTATCCCTCACTCGTATCCCTCACACGTATCCCTCACTCGTATCCCTTGTATCCCTCACACGTATCCCTCGTATCCCTCACATGTATCCATTGTATCCCTCACACGTATCCCTCACACGTATCCCTCACACGTATCCCTCACACGTATCCCTCACACGTATCCCTCACTCGTATCACTCGTATCCCTCACTCGTATCCCTCGTATCCCTCACACGAATCCCTCACATGTATCCCTCACACGTATCCCTCACACGTATCCCTCACACGTATCCCTCACACGTATCCCTCACTCGTATCCCTCGTATCCCTCACACGAATCCCTCACATGTATCCCTCACTCGTATCCCTCGTATCCCTCACACGTATCCCTCACTCGTATCCCTCGTATCCCTCACACGTATCCCTCACACGTATCCCTCACACGTATCCCTCACACGTATCCCTCACACGTATCCCTCGTGTCCCTCACACGTATCCCTCACACGTATCCCTCACACGTATCCCTCACACACGTATCCCTCACACGTATCCCTCACACACGTATCCCTCACACGTATCCCTCACGCGTATCCCCCACACGTATCCCTCACACCTGTGGACATTTCTCCTCACCTGTCCAGTCTACTGCTGCTGCTGATCATGATGTAGTTTTATGTTGTGGACGTTTGTCAGCTCTGTTGAAGATGCAGTAAAACCTCCTCTGGATATTTTCACAGTTTGCAGTCTGTGTTGCTTTTGGTCATTATTCATGAAAAGCCCCAGAAATCTGTAGTTGTCTTTTCACATCGTCTATTCATTAGTGGGGTAACAATCACATAGTGCCACCTGGGGCCCTGTTTATAGAGTGAATACACACAAAAACAGGTCTGAAATGTGTGTACACACAACCTCCGCTGAATATTCACAGGAGTGGGAATTAGTGACACCCTGAGGATGTGTGGAGAATTTCAGCTAAGTCAGTGCTCACACATCCACTTTACATTACATGTGACGCAGTAAAGCACTACAGTCTTGTTATATTATTGTTATTAACATATATAACAAACTAACATATTTGCAGTCTACAATGTGTTCCAATATTTATGGCATTTATTAAAATCAAGAGAATGAGATTGATCTCAGGGGGCCATCAGAGGCTGTAATCAGAAGTTGTAGTGTTGCCCTTGTCACCCCCTGTTCAAGGGCCTGGAGGTGAGACACAGTGTTGTTCTGCATAACTGACCCACAACCTAATTACCCAGTTCTCGTCTCTATTTCTTTTAGTTTATTGTGTACTTTTCTCTTGTTCTCTGAAACTAATTATATTTGCTTCCTATTCACATTGCACAAAATTCTTTAAAAAAAAAAATCTCCATCATTGTCAGATCTACTTCACTCGAACTCCACTGGTACAGCCTCCATTTAAATATGTATGAGGTTATTTGCACCGAGTTCAGAACCATAAATGACTGTCGTCGCTGTTTAAACATTAAAATCTAAAGTAAATGAAACAGCAGTCACACAGTGATTAGACATAGTAATAACTGCGAGATTAATTTGTGTGTGTGCCCTGTGATGGGTTGGCACTCCGTCCAGGGTGTATCCTGCCTCGATGCCCACTGACGCCTGAGATAGGCACAGGCTCCCCGTGACCCGAGACGTTCAGATAAGCGGTAGAAGATGAATGAATGAATGAATGAATGAATGAATGAATGAATGAATGAACGAATACATTGATTATTGGAGAGAAGCGGAAAGTTCACACACTTTTTACTTTTTCTTTAGTTTCAAATCCAGAGACTGTATTGGAAAAATAAATGACTAACAGACTCGGGGGTCATTAATTATTATTACTGGGGTATAAAGACAAATACGTAGTAAAAGGGAACGAAACTATTTAATTTTTTTAAAAGTCAAGAGAATAAAATGTAATAATAGAGAACCTCTGTAAAAACATTTAGACAGCTCTATCTCCTGTCCCCTACACAACAGCTCTAACTCCTGTCCCCTACAAGACAGCTCTAACTCCTGTCCCCTACACAACAGCTCTATCTCCTGTCCCCTACACAACAGCTCTAACTCCTGTCCCCTACACAACAGCTCTAACTCCTGTCCCCTACACAACAGCTCTAACTCCTGTCCCCTACACAACAGCTCTAACTCCTGTCCCCTACACAACAGCTCTAACTCCTGTCCCCTACACAACAGCTCTAACTCCTGTCCCCTACAAGACAGCTCTAACTCCTGTCCCCTACACAACAGCTCTAACTCCTGTCCCCTACAAGACAGCTCTAACTCCTGTCCCCTACAAGAAAGCTCTAACTCCTGTCCCCTACAAGACAGCTCTAACTCCTGTCCCCTACACAACAGCTCTAACTCCTTTCCCCTACAAGTTCCACACATCTTTTGCATGAAATTTAAATCTTGCTGGAAAAAAATCTGGGAAACTCACTCACTCACACACACATACACACTCACACACACACACACACATACACACACTCACACACACACACACACACACTCACACACACTAACACACATACACACACACACACACACACTCTCACACACACTCACACACCTATTTTATAAAAATTACTGTAAAAAAGGCCATATAAAGTGTTAATAAAAGACAGATTGTTAGTGGAGTTTGTGAGAACGTACAAACTGCTGAAGAGAATAATTTAATGTAACGAGTGAATCCTGTTTGTGTAAAACTAATAAACTGCTGAAGAAACAACTGCTTCTACTTTCATCTGTCAATCTCTCTGTCCATGTTGTCCCTTCTGGTTAATTACATTCTGATAGACAGGAGATGTTTACACACACACACACACACACACACACACACACACACACACACACACACACACTTACTCACACACACACACACACACACACAAACAAACATCATGTCAGTTAAACTGCAGCTAATGAGTTTACATCCTCTAATTATATCGTTCATGTGGTTCATGATAGGAGTGTTAGGTCACATTAGAGTAAGGGGCTCCTTCTGCCTTATCTCTCTCTCTCTCTCTCTCTCTCTCTCTCTCTCTCTCTCTCTCTGTCTCTCTCCCTAACCCCCCCTCTCTCTCGCTCCCTTTCTCTCTCTCTCTCTCTCCCCCTCCCTCTCCCTCCCTCTCCCTCTCTCTCTCCATCTCCCTCTCTCTCCCTCTCTCTCTCCCTAACCCCCTCTCCCTCTCTCCCCTCTCTCCCTTTCCCTCCCTCTCGCTCTCTCTCCTCTCCTTCTCTCTCCTCTCTCTCTCTCCCTCTCCCCCTAATAACCCCCCCACCCCCCCCCCCCTCTCTCTCTCTCTCTCTCGGGGCCTCTCTCTCTCTCCTCCCTACCTCCCCTCACTCTCCTCCTCCTCTCTCTCTCCTCTCCCCCCTCTCCTAACCCCTGAAAACACCATCACTTCCCTAACCTAAGCCCGTCCCATCCCTCTCATGTCCTCCCTACACCCCCTTATCAGCGCTCTCTACCATCTCCCGAACCACCTATCACTACATTATCCTTCTTCTCCCTCTACTCCTCTCTCTCTCTCGTCTCCTCTATTTCCCGTCTAACCCTAACTCTATCCCCTAAAACCAAGCCAACCAGCAACCCCCTCTCCTCTCCTCTCTCTCATCCTCTCCTCTGATCTCTTCATCGTCGTCTTCCTCTCTTGGCTTCTCTTTTACCGGTGCCTCCTCTCTCATCTCTTTGTATCCCCTTTTCCTCTCCACCTCTCTTTGCTTACTGTGTTTTTGTTGGCCTTTAAACAGTGCAGCCTAAAGGTCGAACCTGTACAAGCGCTGAGACGAACGTCAGTGAGGTTTTGTGAAGAGGTTTAGTAAAGGACAGCCGCTGTCTCTCTCTCACACACACACACACACACACACACACACACACACACACACACACACACACATACACACACACACACACACACACACAGCGTTATATTACATTAATGTAACTATTGCAATTACAGATATAGAATTGCTTGTGACTTGTGACTGTTCATGTTTCAGCTGGCACAGTTAATGAGCAGTAACCTCACAACTAGCCTTGAGAGAACAGAGAGAGCGAGAGAGACGAGAGATAGAGCATGAGAGTGATGAGTGAGAGAGAGAGTGAGAGGAGAGAAGAGAGGGGAGGAGAGAGAGAGAGAGCGAGTGAGAGCGAGAGAGAGAGTGCGAGGATTCATGACGAGTTTGTACACTTCTAGATAACAGGAAATCACACTGCCTCGGTCTACGACACACAGGAACTGGATGAGACAGCTGATGTCCACACTAATATGTTTTCCTTTGAAAACGTATATTTTTCTCTCCGTTTTGACCTTTAGTCCACACGGAGACGGCGTTTTAAGTCAACCAAAACTTAGCTGTTGGAAAACGCCGTCTTAGTGTGGACTGTGAAGACGGAGGCTTTTGAATACTGTGACGTATTTTTAGTCATGTGATGCAGTCAAAAGTACATAAAGGCCTAGAGGACATGACGCAGGTCGTTCCTCATGCGCAGTAGGGAGATGTACTGTTAGCATTAGCATACATTTCAGTGTGAATGAGAAACTTTTGGAAAACGTTTGAAAATGATGATGTGGATGCGGAGCGTTTTTAGACGTAAACTCCGTTTACAAATATATCCTGATTAGTGTGGACATGTCCTCAGTGTTCCTGAAGAGAATATAAACTATTATTTATTTCATCAGATATCGTTCATCCAGTGTGAAGCTGTAGTGACTATCATAAAAAAGTCAAATGATCATTTTCAGGTGAACTTTAATATCAGCAGAATTCACTGTGTTCATGTGGCAATAGTTCTCTCTCTCTCTCTCTCTCTCTCTCTCTCTCTCTCTCTCTCTCTCTCTCCCCTGTTGATGTACATCAGCTCTTCGGTGGATAATGGGCATGATCTGTTCCTTCTTTTCTTTTTCTCTCCATTCTTCAGTTCTTTTCTTTCGTTTGTGCTGTATGGAGAGAACAGAGTTGTTTACCAGCCCTTTCTTCTTCCCACTAGTGCTGTGTGAATGAATGTGAACGTGTGTTTATACCTTAGTAAGGACCAGACGTCCCCCACGACCGTCCTGACCTTCTAGTGATATTCTTAAGGAAATCATCAGCTTTTAAATTGAATGATTCTTTTTTTCTACTAAGGTTAATTTAGTTAGTTTAAATAAGTTTCATTTATTATTTATTCCAATTAAGTCAAAGGAAAGTCCTCACAGGGGTGTGTGTGTGTGTGTGTGTGTGTGTGTGTGTGTGTGTGTGTGTGTGTGTGTGTGTGTGTGTGAGAGAGAGAGAGAGAGAGAGAGAGAGAGAGAGAGAGAGAGAGAGAGAGACTGAGAGAGAGACAGAATGTGTCTGTGTGTCTCGACATCAATGTCATCGTCAGAATGACTAAATGGACAACATTCTCAGCTGGAGACGCATTAGACATGTTTGTGTACGAGCAGCAGGTGAACCACAGCACAGATAAAGACTTCACAATCCGATGCCACATCAGGAGGAACTTTAGAGATTTCCCAACAATTATCCCTTTAAACTGATGGCAAGCTGTTAGTAACAGACCCTTTATAGTGCAAGCTGAAAGAGGACACTGCTCTTAGTGAACACTGTGTCCATGAAGCAGGCTTGATGGTCTGCAGCAGTGTTTAGGTGGGTGGGACATGTCATATTAACATCTACATGAACTCCAGGACTCAAGGTTTCACAGGAGAACATTGTCCAGAGCATC
>NC_062522.1:622500-630683 GCF_022655615.1 Tachysurus fulvidraco | reverse complement strand
CAGGCTTCATTAAGCTGAGTGAGTGTCAGAGCTCGATATATAATCAAATATAAACTAATTTAAATAAAGGTAAGGTGTGGTTATAACACTGTGTATAAACTGTCCTTAGTCCTGTAGTGCAGTGACTAACATGGCTGTAGTTTAGCACTAGCTCAGCTCTTACTGTCATGTCTCTCCTCATGTGAGTTCACTGCGTTTGGTGATTCATAAACTCAAGACTTTCTTTTCTTTGTTTTTAATTTTCAGCAGCACTTAATGCTGTTATTACTGTTAGCATCACATAGTTAGCGTAGCTACACATCAGGTACACAGCACTGTACATACATTCAGGAGATTTCAGTCCTTTATGTGAAACAAACAGTTTAAACCTTTACACAGACCTGTCCATGGTCAACAGCTCATTGTCTCCATGTTCATGTCCTGTAGAAAGTGCTGCAGTGAGAGGGAAGTGTTTGTGCTCACAGCTCACAGAACATCACAACCGCATTACGTCAGATCACTGAAATCAACAGTGAACAGGCATAAGCTCAGTATTACAGACACATTCACTTATATTTAAGTGACATAGTCATTCAACCAGTTAGGTCTAGTGTCAGTAGTGTGTGCATCATGAGCAGGGTTCTCCACAGCAGACTCAGTGGGCTCTGATCCACAAGGAAAAGCAGTGAGATGTGTAGTGTTCCATGTTTTTCCCTTACTGAGGATGTGTGTACACATTCCCTGTCTTTTAGCTACCGTGAGAGGATCAGTGAACTTTCTGTGACTATTTGAATCATGTAAGGGATTCCATACATGCACTCTATCCCCAACCTATAGGAGTGCAGGCACCCCGTCTCACATCCATGTACCTCTTCATCTTGTGTTGCATCCGTGAAACTCTGTGACAAATAATCATGTCAGTGGGTGAAAACTCAGGGGCAATAGGTAGAATAGACAGCCTAGTGCACATTGATCATCCATAAAGGGGCTGAGAAGGCGAAGTCCCAATCACAGCATGTGGTGTGGCACGGTACACCTGTAAGAAGTCGGTTACACTGACTTCCATGGCTGATGTTGCTGAATAACCATTTGCACAGTCTGTTTGAGCACATGGTTGAACCTTATACAGCACATTCTGCTGCTGGGTAGTAGAGTGAAGTAGGACATTCCTTTCTTCCAGAAAAGCAGTGAAAGCAGCAGATGTAAATTGAACACAATTATCAGTTACGAGCCTCAGTGGATTACCATGACGGCTAAAGACTGAGGACAGAAACGAAATCACTGACTCTGTGGAGGAAGTGTGGACAAAGCAGACCTCAGGCCTTTTGCTATAGTAATTAATTATACAATTAAGGTTATAGCAAACCTACAGTCAGATGCAGCAGCATCAAACGGTCTAACTATATCCACAGCTACTTTTTGCCATCTGGTAGTGATACTGGTTGGAGAGGAGCAGGGTGAGACTTGGTAGTTTATGTCCGGTCCCTTGGATGAAGCAGGCCAGCCCTTCTGTGTACAAAGTTTGCTTTGTGTAGGGCAAGAAACACATGCAGCAGTAACATGATCAGCAGGCAATAAATTACATCCAGCAGACAGAAATGCAACAAACTCCTCATCACCATCACTCAAAGTCAGTACATCAGTATTATCAGCAGTAGGTGTTGTCATGATGGGTAACCTGGATGGGATTTCACATCATGATTAAATGACAGGAGACGTGCAGACCACCATGCAAAACGAAGACCGGCACAACTGACACCCTTTGTGGTAAGCAGAGTTGTCAGTGCCTGGTGGTCCGTTTGTAAAGTAAAACAACAGCCCCACAGGTATTTGCACCACATTTTGATGGCTCACACACTTTCTCCGCTGTGGCATATTTTCGTTCAGCAGTAGACAGTGTACGTGAAGCAAAGGCCAAAGTTCATTCCATGCAATCTGAGCCAACCTGAAAAAGCATAGCTCCCAGACCGTTGTCCGAAGCGTCCGTGGAGACGATCGTTCGTAGTGTGGGTCAAATAATGCTAAAGCAGAAGTTTGCAAGAAGCTGTTTCACCACAGTCAAACCTTTCTCAGCTTCTTTTGGCCAGATGAATCCGTTTGCACCTTGCAGGCATGCAAGAACTGTAGCTACCACTGTAGCAAAATCTGGAATGAACTTGCTATACCACAACATAAGTCCAAGCAAGGAGCACAAGGTAGGTGTATCAGAAGGTGATGGTACACTGAGCATCGCATGCACACGACTTGTCTGGAAGGAGACCTTCTGTGACACTTGGCTTTATTGAGTTGCAAGCCAGCAGCTTCTAATAATAGTAAGACAGCTTGAAGTTCCTGATCGTGTGTAGGTGTGTCACATCCATGGACAATAATGGCATCAAGGTCATTTCCAAATCCAGGTTAACCAGTCAGGATAAGGGTTATTATCTTCTGAAAAGCTGCAGGCACTGAAGCCAGTCTGTAAGGGACACGGGAAAAGTAGAAAAGTCAATCATGGGTAATAAAAGCAGTGTGATCTCAGCTATCCTCATGCAGCAGCACTTGATGGTAAACATTAGCTAGGTCAATGGTAGACTATACAGTGGATCCTTTAAGCACAGCAAGCAGGTCATCCATATGTGGTGACGGTAAAGAGTCCATAATGACTGCTGTTTTTGGCTCTCGGGTCAACACACATCCTGATTTTTCCTGACATTTTCTGTTTAATCTATTTAATTCTATTAACATCTAGTATTAATGGGATGTGGTAGATCAGTGGTTAAGGTGTTCGACTACTGATCAGAAGGTCATTGGTTTGAATCCCAGGTCCACCAAGTTGCCGCTGCAGTTCCTCTGACACAGCACTACAGACAGAAAGCGGAAGGTGACGCAGTTTCTGGTGAACAGGTGTGACAGTTTCATATGTCTTCTTCTTCTTCTTTTCAGTCCTCACATGCAGTTCTGACACGAGGTCTCTTCCCATGAGTGGTGTTCCTTTATCTGTGCAGTCATGTAGGGAGACATTACACCCAATAACGGGTATGTGGGCCTTTCAATACGTCACCAGCCTACCTGAAGGTTGTGAAAGCACAGCACTACTGAAGTAACAGGCATATGTGCTGTGAGGCAGAATAGATACACAAGACCTGGTGTCCACAACTATGTCCATTGCACAAGTGTGTGAGTCAGAATTAGAAATAGTTACTGCACTTGTAATTCTGGGAGTACGAGCAGGAAAGTCCGTATACAGCACAGTAACTTCTGGTAATTCAAGCTCCCGTACCTCTGATGGTGAGTGACCAGCTTGGCACAGATTGGCGTAATCTTTTTACACTTTCTGCATGTTGCATTTGCACCCGGGCAGCTTGCAGAATTAGTCAAATGTGTCTCCGAACCACAGCGAAAGCATGACTTCTTCTGTCCTCCCTGGGCAGAATTAACAGGTGCATTTGTAGGTTTTCCCCACATTCTGAGCTTTGTGCCACAGTGCCAGGGCAGCATCCATGAGCTTTGTGCCACAGTGCCAGGGCAGCATCCATGAGCTTTGTGCCACAGTGCCAGGGCAGCATCCATGAGCTTTGTGCCACAGTGCCAGGGCAGCATCCATGAGCTTTGTGTCACAGTGCCAGGGCAGCATCCATGAGCTTTGTAAATGTGCATGGTGAAAGGACTCGGCCAAAAGGAAGAGCACAATACTAGTAAGCTTCGCCCCCAAAAGTGAACCTGAGGAACTTCCCAAAATACTTATGTGAAAATGCTTATATGAGGTCTATCATAAAAACAGTGCCTGGACTTGATCTGGAAATCAATAACCTTGAGTGTGAGCATGGTGAATTTGTAAGTCTTCAGAGTTCAGAGCGTGCACTACGGTATCCAGACCCCACTGCATGGCTGTGTGAGTGGTGTTAATGTCGATCTCTCTGGTGCCCTGAAACAGTGCAGTGGCAGGTGCTAACCCAGGGTGTGTGTGTGTGTGTGTGTGTGTGTGTGTGTGTGTGTGTGTGTGTGTGTGTGTGTGTGTGTGTGTGTGTGTGTGTTGTGTGGTGTTGTAGTGTGTGTGGTCGTGCTGTGTGTGTGTGCGTTGGTGTTTTGTTTTGTTTGTGTGTGAGAGAGAGAGATGAGAGGAGAGAGAGAGAGAGAGAGAGAGAGAGAGAGAGAGAGAGAGAGAGAGAGAGAGAGAGAGAACTTGGAGATGTTTTATTTTATTAATTATGTGACTGTAGTCAGTCTGCTTCATCATGTGTGTCCGTATGTGAAGTGAATATAAATTAGAAGTGAATATAAATTAGAAGTGAATATAAATTAGAAGTGAATATAAATTAGAAGTGAACATCACAGTTCAATGTCTTCATTTTAAAACCCATTAGAATTTACATGTATACAGAATAATAATCTGTTCAATTCATAAGAAGTGAATAAAAGTGTCAGAGAGACATGGACACCTCAGTCAGTAAGTGTTTATGAATAGACATGAAAATGTTCATTCACTTCACATCCACATCCTCCTGTCTTTAATACTGATGTCATTAACATCTGTAGGATTTACACCTCATTTACACCTCGTTTACACCTCATTTACTCTCTCATTTAAACAATAAACCTTTTAGTTATATAACCTCGTGTAGCTCCGCCCCTAAAGTGAGAAACTGAGAGATTGTCTTTAATTAAGAGAAAGCTGAATTCAGTAAATAACCACTGTTAATAATTTGACCCAAACACCTGTGTTTGTGTGTGTGTGTGTGTGTGTGTGTGTGTGTGTGTGTGTGTGTGTGTGTGTGTGTGTGTGTGTGTGTGTGTGTGTGTGTGTGTGTATTAGGTGCGGGCGAGTGCCATCGCTCAGGACGCAGATCAGAATTACGACTACGCCTCCAACAGTGTGATCCTGCATTTAGACGTCGGGGATGAAGTGTGTGTGCAGCTGGATGGAGGAAAAGTTCATGGAGGAAACACCAACAAATACAGCACCTTCAGTGGGTTTCTCATCTACCCAGATTAACACACACACACACACACACACACACACACACACACACACACACATTATTTACAGTTTAACTCAGTTCAGCATGCACCATTGAGTCAGAACAAAAAGGTGTTTAAATAATAATTAATAATAAAACTGTTTTATTTATAAAGTGAAGAATGAATCTGGAACATCATCAGATCCTCATTCTGATTTATTTACATTTTATCACATTGTAATATAAAACTAGCCCATACACCACCCTGCCACCCCCACCCCACCCCCAACCACCACACCCACAAAAAACCCATACAGTCAACTACACCACACACCACACAACAACCCCCATACCAGTTCACTAACCAAACCAACATATGCAAACAACCCATACCAGTACTAAACACACACACAACAACACACACACAACCACATACCAGGTCAATACAACCAAACACATATGCAAAAAAACCCCAGTAACTACACAAAACGCAACAACCCATACCAGTCTCTACACACACACACACACACACACACACACACACACACACACACACACACAACCCATACCAGTCACTACACAAACACACAACCCATACCAGTCACTACACACACACACACAACCCATACCAGTCACTACACACACACACACACACATACACACACACACACACACACACACAACTCATATCAGTCACCACACACACACACACACACAACCCATAATAGTTACTACACACATTTACCACATTTAGCAGACACCCTTATCCAGAGCAACACATTTTTATCTCATTTTTTTAATAAAACCGAGCTATTGGGGGTTAAGGGCCTATAGCCTGGTGGACATGGGAATTGAACCTCCCTCATACACACACATGCATATGCACATACACACACATACAAACACATACACACACACACACATATGCACATACACACACATACAAACACATACACACATACACATGCATATGCACATACACACACAAAAACAGACACAATCCGTAGCAGTAATTACACACACACATATGCACACACACAGACACGCACGCAATCCATACTAGTAAGTGAAGTGAAATGACGTACAGCGACCTATACTCAGAATTTGTTCTCTGCATTTAACCCATCCAAAGTGCACACACACACACACACACACACACACACACACACACACACACACACACACACACACACACACACACACACACACACACACACAGAGCAGTGGGCAGCCATTTATGCTGTGGCGCCTGGGGAGCAGTTGGGGGGTTCGGTGCCTTGTTAGAGGGCACCTCAGTCGTGGCCGGCCCGAGACTTGAACCCACAACCTTGGGGTTACGAGTCAGACTCTCTAACCATTAAGCCATGACTGCCCCACACATATGCACACACACATATGCACACACATGCATATGCACACACATGCATATGCACACACACACATATGCACACACACACATATGCACACACACACATATGCACACACACACATATGCACACACATGCATACGCACACACACATATATAGTATGCACGCACATACACACAATCCATGCCAATCACATACACACATTAACACACACAATTATGCACAAAACACTACTGTACTGAACAATATGGGTCTCTACACACATACACATGCATAAGCACGCACACACACACACACACACACACACACACACACACACACACACACAGACACACAATCCATACCAGTCACTACACACACACATACACCCACATATGCACACGCAGACACACACACACACATACACAAAACCCATGCCAGTCACTATACACACATACACACGCGTATGTGCAGACACACACAGACACAGACACACACACACACACACACACACACACACATATGCACACGCAGACACACAAACACACACATATACAAAACCCATGCCAGTCACTATACACACATACACACACGTATGTGCACACACTTACACACTTACACACACACACACACACACACACACACACACACACACACACACACACACACACACACACACACATATGCACAAAACACTACTGTACTGAACAAGTGAATCTTTATAACTGTATGTATTTTATGGCATGATTATGTATAATATTACACATATATACACTGTAATTCTTATCTATATTTATAACAAACACTAAAGTACAACTCAACACTCCTGTGTGGTGTATTATACATAACACTGTGGATAAATGTGATGTTTTGTTGTTAAAGTTCCTCTAAACAATGTGTTTACACGTCAGCTCTGTTTGTGATGTCACTAAATTACAGGGTCACAGAATTGAACTAATCACATCAGATATGCAAACGACGGTAATTAAGCAATTATTATTCAGAGTGTATAAATATTCCTGCTTTAAAAATAACATGTTTGAGGCTACTTTTGTGTGTGTGTGTGTGTGTGTGTGTGTGTGTGTGTGTGTGTGTGTGTGTGTGTGTGTGTGTGTGTGTGTGTGTGTGTGTGTAACACTATAATACTGTGTGAATTGTGTTCTTAAAGTGTTCACTGTGGTGACTGAAATGTTGTGTTTATTTATTCTGTATATTAAAGTCTATACTGAAACAATCACAACACTAAATTTAATATATATTTATTTCCTTCTAAAGCACTTCATCCTGCTGTCATATTATTATATTCATATTCAGCTCTTATATTTGCTCTTATTTCTCTTAATGAAGCCATGAGACATAAATGGAGGTGACGAGTTGTTCTGCAAGATGTGAGAGAATTTAGTGACAAGTTTGGGTTTTATGGTTAAATAAAATAAGGTCAGTGTTTGTGTTAACTTTGTGTGTCTGCTGTAGACAAAACATGCTGAGGGTTTGAAGGATAATCTGAGCCAATGCTCATCTGCTTTAGCTCTAAACTCAACAACAAATGTGTAAAAAGAAAAAGTTTAAAGTTTGAAGTTTAAAAGTTGACAAATGTCAAGGGGGAGGATTAGAGATTTTAAAAAAATCAAATGTAAAAAAATACAAATAATTAGTTAACAATTATTAATTGTTTAAATTATTAATAACAATTATTATTATTATTATTATTATTATTATTATTATTATTATTATTATTATTATTATTATTATTATTATTATGGGATACGGTGGCTTAGTGGTTAGCATGTTCTCCTCACACCTCCAGGGTTGTGGGTTCGATTCCCACCTCCACCTTGTGTGTGTGGAGTTTGCATGTTCTCCCCGTGCCTCGGGGGTTTCCTCCCGGTACTCCGGTTTCCTCCCCCGGTCCAAAGACAT
>NC_062522.1:602500-617500 GCF_022655615.1 Tachysurus fulvidraco | reverse complement strand
CCTCCCACTAATAAATCTCTGTCCAGTTTGGTGGTTCAACTGCTGCAGTTTCAGGAGGAAGTTTTTGGTCGACATGTCAGCAACCCTCCTCTCACCAAACTACCGGTACACACACACACACACACACACACACACACACACACACACACACACACACACACACACACACACACACACTCACACACACACACACACACACACACACACACACACACACACACACACACCAAACTACCGGTACACACACTCTCTCACACACACACACACACACACACACACACACACACACACACACAAACACACACACACTCACCAAACTACTGGTACACACACACACACACACACACTCACCAAACTACTGGTACACACACACACACACACTCACTAAACTACCGGTACACACACGCTCACTCACCAAACTACTGGTACACACACACACTCACTAAACTACCGGTACACACACACACACACTCACTAAACTACTGGTACACACACACACTCACTAAACTACCGGTACACACACACACACACACACACACACACACACACACTCACACACAGAGCAAACTACCGGCACACACACATACACCAGACCTGCCAACCTTTACACATTTTGTGTAGCAGATACACATTCAGACAAAGTACGCTGCTACGATTTGTCACTTCAAAATACGCATTGTAAATAAACATTGATGCCTTTGAGTCCAACTGTCTGCATTAGTGCACCAGGCAATGTGCCTATGTGTGTAACCGCATTGGGCAGCAACCTGGGACAATAATAACTCGACCAATCAGAGCGCCAGTTTAAAACTGTTCAACGCTACAATCGGAGAGCCGTCAAAATTAATGTGGTTTCCATCTGTCTCTGTCCGTCTTCAGTTCTTCTTACAGTGACTGTTTTTTACAAGTGACGACTTAACGTTTCAAAGGTAAATGTCCAGAATTGTGAATTTCATCCATGTTAATAATCCTGCCGAACCACAGGCGTCGTTAGACTCCTTTACTGGGGCACGTGCCCAAGTGTCCGGTGTTGTGCCTCAAGTTTAACTTTTACACACACATCAAGTTTTACTTTATTTGCCAGTATTTATATAGGAAACGTAAGTCATGCCTGTAAACGCATCGCCGTCGTACTGTAACGGAAAAGACAAACCGACACGAGCACGCAGACGTCAATATCCGCGAGCGTCTGTGTCCCTTTTATAGCACGCGGTCATGCTATAACATGACGAAACTAATGTCATTTTTAATTATCAGTCGTATTCTGACTCGAGTGTTACTGCCTCCTGTAGGTCACATCTGATGGACAAAACCATAGTGAAGTCTAGAGTCCTGCATTATTACTGAGAACATTAACACACGTGTGTGATGTCAGATGTTTAGTTCATTAGATCTAACTTATGCCAATACATAAAGAGTTGTTAAAGTAGTTTTTATATGTTGCCTTTTCAATAAGAGAGTTCTTCATGGTCTACTTGTATGTAGAATAACTAGATATGGTGGTGAGTGAGAACTATGTGCTAAGTAATAAGTGGTGATGAGTGAGCATGTGAACTTAATCAACACTGACCAGTAAATGTGCCTGACCTCGCGCCGCGTCGCTGAAGTAAGCTGCTACTCAAACATGTTTCCAAGGTTGGCAGGTCTGTACACACCAAACTACTGGTACACACACACACACACACACACACACTCACCAAACTACTGTACTGGTACACTCACACACACACACACACACACGCACTCACCAAACTACTGGTACACACACACACACACACACACACACACACACACACACACACACACACACTCACCAAACTACTGTACTGGTACACTCACACACACACACACACACACGCACTCACCAAACTACTGGTACACACACACACACACACACACACACACACACACACACACACACACACACACACACACACTCTCTCACCAAACTACTGTACTGTTACACTCACACACACACACACACACACACACACACACACACACACACACACACACACTCCTCTCACCAAACTACTGGTACACACACACTCCTCTCACCAAACTACTGGTACACACACACACACACACACACACACACACACACACACACACACACACACACACACACACACACACACACACACACACACACACACACTCCTCTCAGCACACTACCAGGACTAGTCTCAGTAGATCTCACTGTGTTTGTGTGTTTTCTCAGATGAAGAGTTTTTTGGACTTTAAGGCAGGAGGAGCGCTGTGTCACATACTCGCTGCTGCTTACAAGTTCAAGAGTGACCAAGGATGGTGAGATGTTCCTCACACAGTTCTCACAGGGTTCCTGTTATGTCAATACCAGTCAGCATTTTAATAAATGTTGTGTGTTTCAGGAGGAGGTTTGATTTCCAGAATCCTTCTAGAATGGACCGGAATGTTGAGATGTTTTTGACCATAGAGAAGTCTCTGGTACAGGTGAGATACAGAAACGTCACACCAAGCTGAATGGCCACTGGAATGGTCACTGCACCTGTTTCTGACTAAATAACTGTGTGTGTGTGTGTGTGTGTGTGTGTGTGTGTGTGTGTGTGTGTGTGTGTGTGTGTGTGTGTGTTTATGCAGAATAACTGTCTGACTCGGCCTGTGATCTACCTGAGCTCAGAGATCGAACCCAAACTTCTGGGAAAAATGAAGGATATTATTAAACGACATCAGGTACCTCAGTAAACATTAACATACTCATCTACTGTGTGGCAATAACGTCATGTTGTAACTGTGTGTGTGTGTGTGTGTGTGTGTGTGTGTGTGTGTGTGTCAGGGCTCAGTAACTGATGATAAACAGGCTAGTTCTCATCTGGTGGTTCCGATCCCCGCCAGTCTGGAAGAGGGTGAGGCAGTTACACATCATTTACACAACAATACATACTTATTAACCCTTCATTGTTCAATTACCTGGTGTGTGTGTGTGTGTGTGTGTGTGTGTGTGTACAGAGGAGTGGGTCCGTCCTGTAATGAAGAGAGATAAACAGATGCTGCTGCACTGGGGTTATTGGCCCGACAGGTAAGACAGCAGATTAAATCAGAATGTTATTGGTCAGAAGGTGTTGATTAATTGTCTTTAACAGCAGCTCTGACAGTAGTACAGTATTTATAGTTATATTGGTTTATTATATGCTCTCGATTTCATTTCTATAGTAACGGATTAAACAGGTTAACGATAGCACTTTCCACACTGGGCTTAACCCGAGTAGAGGAAGGTTTCACACACGTCATAAAACTGTGCTGTGAAGCAGGGTTAGTGTTTGTAGTGTTCACACACACACTGTGGTTAGTGATGAGTGTAACATGCTCTGTACAATCACAGGGTTAGTGTTTGTAGTGTTCACACACTGTGGTTAGTGATGAGTGTAACATGCTCTGTACAATCACAGGGTTAGTGTTTGTAGTGTTCACACACACACACTGTGGTTAGTGATGAGTGTAACATGCAATCACAGGGTTAGTGTTTGTAGTGTTCACACACACACACTGTGGTTAGTGATGAGTGTAACATGCAATCACAGGGTTAGTGTTTGTAGTGTTCACACACACACTGTGGTTAGTGATGAGTGTAACATGCTCTGTACAATCACAGGGTTAGTGTTTGTAGTGTTCACACACACACACTGTGGTTAGTGATGAGCGTAACATGCTCTGTACAATCACAGGGTTAGTGTTTGTAGTGTTCACACACACACTGTGGTTAGTGATGAGTGTAACATGCAATCACAGGGTTAGTGTTTGTAGTGTTCACACACACACACTGTGGTTAGTGATGAGTGTAACATGCTCTGTACAATCACAGGGTTAGTGTTAATCACAGACACGCTACATGTTGTGTAGAAATAACCAGAACATTATTTAAGGAACTGACAGAAATGCCCAGATGCTGGATGTCAGCTAACATCTGGCCGACTGTAACAGTACCTGCTCAGGTGCTCAGGTGCAGAACGGCACGCCATCTTTTTTCCTCACTGATGTGAAAGTGTGAGAAATGTTATTCAAAGTGGTCGATTGCACGCTGTATTTATCCAGTCATGGTTATTAACTCTGGGGCGCACGGTGGCTTAGCGGTTAGCACGTTCGCCTCACACCTCCAGGGTCGGGGGTTCGATTCCCGCCTCCCCCTTGTGTGTGTGGAGTTTGCATGTTCTCCCCGTGCCTCGGGGGTTTCCTCCGGGTACTCCGGTTTCCTCCCCCGGTCCAAAGACATGCATGGTAGGTTGATTGGCATCTCTGGAAAATTGTCCGTAGTGTGTGTGTGTGTGTGTGTGTGTGAGTGAGAGTGTGTGTGTGCCCTGTGATGGGTTGGCACTCCGTCCAGGGTGTATCCTGCCTCGATGCCCGATGACGCCTGAGATAGGCACAGGCTTCCCGTGACCCGAGAAGTTCGGATAAGCGGTAGAAGATGAGAGAGGGTTATTAACTCTACAAAGATAATAAATATGAGCGTCACACCAGGTTTACAGGAACGTACAGTGTCACAATCAGAGCTGTGTTCAGGACAGAGGAGTTTACACACAGCGTTAATCAGTAACATGACAAGCTGCGTGTTTGTGGGAGAATAGAGAGACCATGCTGAGGGAATAGCTGCTATAACATAAGTGACAATAAATGTAATTATAAACGGATAAAAAAAACGTCAAGTTATTGTTTATATTAATAAAACATTGTAATCATTAGTAAACAGAATTGGAATAAGGGGAATAAAACACGTGATGACAGGCAACATGCACTTTGGGGAAAATAATCAATATCAGGGAGGTTATAGTCACTCCATTACACCACTACAGGAGCGAGGCATGTCTGATTATTAGTCTGATTATTAGTCTGATCATTAGTCTGATCATTAGTCTGATCATTAGTCTGATTATTAGTCTGATCATTAGTCTGATTATTAGTCTGATCATTAGTCTGATCATTAGTCTGATCATTAGTCTGATTATTAGTCTGATCATTAGTCTGATTATTAGTCTGATCATTAGTCTGATTATTAGTCTGATTATTAGTCTGATCATTAGTCTGATTATTAGTCTGATCATCAGTCTGATCATCAGTCTGATTATTAGTCTGATTATTAGTCTGATTATTAGTCTGATCATTAGTCTGATCATCAGTCTGATCATTAGTCTGATCATTAGTCTGATTACTCACAGTTTAGTTAGTGAACTAGACTACTAGATGTACTTTTAAAGAAAGTGATTGGAGGAAAATGTGATTAATATAAATAGTCATCTTTATTCAGACTTCCTGAGTTTGATCCTCAGCTTTAACAGTTACACAGAAGTGTGTGTGAAGAAAAGCAGCTATGTAACGCTGTGTGTTATTGTACAGTTATGATACATGGATCTCAGCTAGTGAGGTGGAGGCCGTAGTGGAGGATCCACCCAGTGCAGAGAAGCCCAGAAAGGTAGGAAACCCCTGAAAAACCTCTCTCTATATATTAACTCTCTCTCTCTCTCTCTCTCTCTCTCTCTCTCTCTCTCTCTCTCTCTCTCTCACACACACACACACACACACACACACACACACACACACACACACACACACACAAACATTTGTATTAATTGAATGCCCATGTGCCCTGACTTGTGTGTGTGTAGGTTCATGCTAAGTGGATTTTGGATCTGGATCAGTATAATGAGTGGATGAATGAGGAAGACTATGAGGTGGGTGAAGGCACAAGGAGGAAGAGGATCTCAGCTAAGACTCTCACAGATGAAGTGAGCGCTCCTGATGAGAGGAGAGATAAAAAGCCGGCCAACGCCAAGAAACGCAAGCGCTCTCCTTCGCCATCCCCAACTCCGCCCCCTCAGGAGAGCAAGAAGAAGAACACCAAGAAAGGGTGAGAGTGAAGGAGCAAAAGAGAGAGAGAGAGAGAGAGAGAGAGAGAGAGAGAGAGAGAGAGAGAGAACCAGACCACCACAGAAGCCAAATACTCAGGACAGCTGATTAGGAATAAATATAAAGTTAAATCTAAACATTGTCATTCTAAATTTTCTGATTTCTATAAAACTGAGATCATGTTGAATTTAATTGAAATGCTTGTGTGTGTGTGTGTGTGTGTGTGTGTGTGTGTGTGTGTGTGTGTGTGTGTGTGTGTGTGTGTGGTAAAGGCCCACTACTCCCTACAATAAGTCGAAGCGAGGTCAGAGGGAGGAGGAGCAGGAGGATTTGAATAAAGACCTGGATGAGCTGTCACCTGTACCTGCATCAGAGGAGTCACTCAATAAAACAGGTGACAAATACAACTGTGTTATTTTACACACACTCTGACCACACCCCCTATATCCCACACACACTCTGACCACACCCACTATATCCCACACACACTCTGACCACACCCACTATATCCCACACACACTCTGACCACACCCCCTATATCCCACACACACTCTGACCACACCCCCTATATCCCACAGACACTCTGACCACACCCACTATATCCCACACACACTCTGACCACACCCCCTATATCCCACACACACTCTGACCACACCCCCTATATCCCACACACACTCTGACCACACCCACTATATCCCACAGACACTCTGACCACACCCACTATATCCCACACACACTCTGACCACACCCACTATATCCCACACACACTCTGACCACACCCACTATATCCCACATATACTCTGACCACACCCACTATATCCCACACATACTCTGACCACACCCACTATATCCCACACACACTCTGACCACACCCACTATATCCCACAGACACTCTGACCACACCCACTATATCCCACACACACTCTGACCACACCCACTATATCCCACATATACTCTGACCACACCCACTATATCCCACACACACTCTGACCACACCCACTATATCCCACAGACACTCTGACCACACCCACTATATCCCACACACACTCTGACCACACCCACTATATCCCACATATACTCTGACCACACCCACTATATCCCACACACACTCTGACCACACCCACTATATCCCACAGACACTCTGACCACACCCACTATATCCCACACACACTCTGACCACACCCCCTATATCCCACACATACTCTGACCATACCCACTATATCCCACATATACTCTGACCACACCCACTATATCCCACACATACTCTGACCACACCCACTATATCCCACAGATACTCTGACCACACCCACTATATCCCACAGATACTCTGACCACACCCACTATATCCCACACACACTCTGACCACACCCACTATATCCCACACACACTCTGACCACACCCACTATATCCCACAGACACTCTGACCACACCCACTATATCCCACACACACTCTGACCACACCCACTATATCCCACACACACTCTGACCACACCCAAAACACTTATATTGAATGGGATGTTGAAGTGTAGATTATTTTATAAATAATTTATTTGTGTTTGTGTTTAGTGACTAAAAAGGACTCGGACTCAACTCCAGTTAAGGGAGGGACTGATGGAGGTGAGTATTTGAGTGTATTAATGTGTTTATTCCGTTACAGATGTGTATAACACCCATATCCTCTGTGTGTGTGTATGTGTGTGTGTGTGTGTGTGTGTGTGTGTGTGTGTGTGTGTGTGTGTGTGTGTGTGTGTGTGTGTGTGTGTTGTAGATGAACAGGAGGATGAGGCAATGGAGACGGTGGGAAAGGTAACATCTGATGTACTGAACTCTTTTTTTTTTAGATGCAAAATACAAATACAAAGACCAACAAAACAAAACGTGTGTGTGTGTGTGTGTGTGTGTGTGTGTGTGTGTGTGTGTGTAAATACATATATATACACACATACATAAATCAAAGAGGAAAATATATTAATAATAATTATAATGACAATAATAACGATGAAGACAGTAATAGTATCACACAAGACAAAATGTAAATGTAAAATTGGGTATGAGGAAGGTGACAATATCAACAGTAATAGCAATAATAACAATAATAATAATAATAATAATAATAATAATAATAATAATAATAATAATAATAATGAAAATTCCAAGTAATAAGAAATAGTAATAATAGTATTAGCAGTAGTAGTAATGATAAACATATTTACAAATATACTCATTACATCCAGAATGAAGGGGAGGTTAAAGGATCAGAAAGAGGACCAATAGAACTAGTAGTATTAGTAATAGCAATAATAATGCTGATACAGCCATTAATAGTGATAATAATAATAATAATAATAATAATAATAATAATAATAATAATAATATTGATACAGCTATTAATGATAAGGTATTATAAAGCTGCCGCTGATAACCCTCATGGCCATGGCATAGTGTAGACCAACGCCGGCGTCATATTACAACGAGATGTACTGAACTCTTAATAACATAAAGCAATCAGAAGTATTGGCACCTTTCTCATCTTATATTCAATCCCATTAGAGTTTAAGCTCCTATATAAATGACCTTTACCTTGTGTCATTTACAGGCTATTGTACATAATTATAACATAAGTATTTATGATGTGAATGACATATGACAAGATGTTTTAGACAATCATCATGCTTTACTGTCTCTAAAGTACACTTACATGTACAGCCCTTTATATTCATAACGTCACACCTCTTGTCTGTTCTCTGTAGGAGGAGGATGAAGGTTCTGCCAGTGTGAAGGGAGAACCAGTGAAAGGTTCAGATCTACATGAGGATAACGTAACAGAACAAACACACCACATCATCATTCCCAGCTACGCTGCCTGGTTCGACTACAACAGGTAGCTAAGTAACACATCTGCTAGGCCATCACCATGTATACACACACACATATATACAGTATACACACACACACACACACACATATACACACACACACACACATATACACTACCTACTATCATGTGTGCTGATAATGTATCATATCGCAGTAAAGTAAAAGTGTATTAAACATTAGTATACTTAAGGTACATTATCTAATGCGCTAACAGTAGCCCCCCTCTCTCTCTCTCCTCTGTCTCTCTCTCTCTCTCTTTCTGTCTCTCTCTCCGTGTCTCTCTCTGTGTCTATTCCCCCCCCTCCCCCTCTCTCTCAGTGTTCACGCTATCGAGCGCAGAGCTCTACCTGAGTTTTTCAATGGAAAGAACAAATCTAAGACCCCTGAGATGTGAGTATCACACACACACACACACACACACACACACACACACACACACACACACACACACACACACACACACACACACACACACACTTCTCACCTCTCCACTCTTCACACACACCTTATACATATGTACATTATATATTTTGTCACTCAGTAATAAAAGACAATTAGACATATAAATGTTCTCTTATAACACAATAAGAAACTTATTATTTTCATTATTAATATTTCATACACTTTCCATTTTGTTATTTTTTTGTTTAGCACATTTATATATGCATGTTGAGTATTGACATTACAGTGTAATAGACCCTACATAATGCATTATATATACTATATACATAAGGTACAACGTCCTCTCTCGTTCTCTCTCTGTTACAGTTATCTGGCTTACAGGAACTTTATGATAGATACGTATCGGCTGAACCCACAGGAGTATCTGACCTCTACTGCATGTCGTAGGAACCTGGCAGGAGATGTTTGTGCCATCATGAGGTTAGTGTTGTTGTGTTGTTGTGTTAATGTTTGTGCCATCATGAGGTTAGTGTTGTTGTGTTGTTGTGTTGTTGTGTTAATGTTTGTGCCATCATGAGGTTAGTGTTGTTGTGTTGTTGTGTTGTTGTGTTAATGTTTGTGCCATCATGAGGTTAGTGTTGTTGTGTTAATGTTTGTGCCATCATGAGGTTTGTGTTGTTGTGTTAATGTTTGTGCCATCATGAGGTTAGTGTTGTTGTGTTGTTGTGTTGTTGTGTTAATGTTTGTGCCATCATGAGGTTAGTGTTGTGTTAACACTGTGTACTAAGGTCAGGAACTGAATCGCTGTCTGTCAATCATGTTTCATTATGGTTTTGTGTGTGTGTGTGTGTGTGTGTGTGTGTGTGTGTGTGTATGTGTGTGTTTATACAGGGTCCATGCATTTCTGGAGCAGTGGGGTTTGATTAATTATCAGGTGGACTCTGAGAGCCGTCCCACCCCCATGGGACCGCCGCCTACATCCCACTTTCACGTCCTGGCAGATACGCCGTCCAGTCTCGTGCCCCTGCAGCCCAAATCCTCTCAGGTACACAAACATACAGACATTAATAATATCTAATTATAAATATGTTATAAAGTGTAATGTACTCATGTCCTGTCTCTTATGTACAGACTCCGTCCTCACAGCCCATGATGTCATTCCCAGACAAAGTGAAGGACAAACCGACAGATCTGCAGAACTTTGGGCTGAGGACGGACATGTACAGTAAGAAGAGCGGCCCATCTAAGGTGATGATCACCATGACGACGAGTGGATGTGTGTGTGTGAATAACCAACATGTTTAACCCATTAGGGTCATTTCTCTGTGTAGCCTGAAAACATTGTAACACAACATGTAATATACACAACATGTAATATACACAACATGTAATATACACAACATGTAATATACACAACATGTAATATACACAACATGTAATATACACAACATATAATATACACAACATGTAATATACACATGTAATATACACATGTAATATACACAACATGTAATATACACAACATGTAATATACACATGTAATATACACATGTAATATACACAACATGTAATATACACAACATGTAATATACACATGTAATATACACATGTAATATACACAACATGTAATATACACATGTAATATACACATGTAATGTACACAACATGTAATATACACATGTAATATACACAACATGTAATATACACATGTAATATACACGACATGTAATTATACACATGTAATATACACATGTAATATACACAACATGTAATATACACATGTAATATACACATGTAATGTACACAACATGTAATATACACATGTAATGTACACAACATGTAATATACACATGTAATATACACGACATGTAATTATACACATGTAATATACACAACATGTAATATACACAACATGTAATGTACACAACATGTAATATACACATGTAATATACACAACATGTAATATACACAACATGTAATGTACACAACATGTCATATACACAACATGTAATATACACATGTAATATACACATGTAATATACACAACATGTAATATACACAACATGTAATGTACACAACATGTAATATACACATGTAATATACACAACATGTAATATACACAACATGTAATATACACAACATGTAATGTACACAACATGTAATATACACATGTAATATACACGACATGTAATATACACATGTAATATACACAACATATAATATACACAACATGTAATATACACATGTAATATACACAACATGTCATATACACAACATGTAATATACACAACATGTAATGTACACAACATGTAATATACACAACATGTAATATACACAACATGTAATATACACATGTAATATACACAACATGTAATATACACATGTAATATACACATGTAATGTACACAACATGTAATATACACATATAATATACACAACATGTAATATACACAACATGTAATATACACATGTAATATACACAACATGTCATATACACAACATGTAATATACACAACATGTAATATACACAACATGTAATATACACATGTAATATACACAACATGTAATATACACATGTAATATACACAACATGTAATATACACATGTAATATACACAACATGTAATATACACATGTAATATACACAACATGTAATATACACATGTAATATACACATGTAATATACACAACATGTAATATACACAACATGTAATATACACAACATGTAATGTACACAACATGTAATATACACATGTAATATACACGACATGTAATTATACACATGTAATATACACAACATGTAATATACACAACATGTAATGTACACAACATGTAATATACACATGTAATATACACAACATGTAATATACACAACATGTAATGTACACAACATGTCATATACACAACATGTAATATACACATGTAATATACACATGTAATATACACAACATGTAATATACACAACATGTAATGTACACAACATGTAATATACACATGTAATATACACAACATGTAATATACACAACATGTAATGTACACAACATGTAATATACACATGTAATATACACGACATGTAATATACACATGTAATATACACAACATATAATATACACAACATGTAATATACACATGTAATATACACAACATGTCATATACACAACATGTAATATACACAACATGTAATGTACACAACATGTAATATACACAACATGTAATATACACATGTAATATACACAACATGTAATATACACATGTAATATACACAACATGTAATATACACATGTAATATACACATGTAATGTACACAACATGTAATATACACATATAATATACACAACATGTAATATACACAACATGTAATATACACATGTAATATACACAACATGTCATATACACAACATGTAATATACACAACATGTAATATACACAACATGTAATATACACATGTAATATACACAACATGTAATATACACATGTAATATACACAACATGTAATATACACATGTAATATACACATGTAATATACACAACATGTAATATACACAACATGTAATATACACAACATGTAATGTACACAACATGTAATATACACATGTAATATACACGACATGTAATTATACACATGTAATATACACAACATGTAATATACACAACATGTAATATACACGACATGTAATTATACACATGTAATATACACAACATGTAATATACACAACATGTAATGTACACAACATGTCATATACACAACATGTAATATACACATGTAATATACACATGTAATATACACAACATGTAATATACACAACATGTAATGTACACAACATGTAATATACACATGTAATATACACAACATGTAATATACACAACATGTAATGTACACAACATGTAATATACACATGTAATATACACGACATGTAATATACACATGTAATATACACAACATATAATATACACAACATGTAATATACACATGTAATATACACAACATGTCATATACACAACATGTAATATACACAACATGTAATGTACACAACATGTAATATACACAACATGTAATATACACATGTAATATACACAACATGTAATATACACATGTAATATACACAACATGTAATATACACATGTAATATACACATGTAATGTACACAACATGTAATATACACATATAATATACACAACATGTAATATACACAACATGTAATATACACATGTAATATACACAACATGTCATATACACAACATGTAATATACACAACATGTAATATACACAACATGTAATATACACATGTAATATACACAACATGTAATATACACATGTAATATACACAACATGTAATATACACATGTAATATACACATGTAATATACACAACATGTAATATACACAACATGTAATATACACAACATGTAATGTACACAACATGTAATATACACATGTAATATACACGACATGTAATTATACACATGTAATATACACAACATGTAATATACACAACATGTAATATACACAACATGTAATGTACACAACATGTCATATACACAACATGTAATATACACATGTAATATACACATGTAATATACACAACATGTAATATACACAACATGTAATGTACACAACATGTAATATACACATGTAATATACACAACATGTCATATACACAACATGTAATATACACAACATGTAATATACACATGTAATATACACGACATGTAATTATACACATGTAATATACACATGTAATATACACATGTAATATACACAACATGTAATATACACAACATGTAATATACACAACATGTAATGTACACAACATGTAATATACACATGTAATATACACGACATGTAATTATACACATGTAATATACACAACATGTAATATACACAACATGTAATGTACACAACATGTAATATACACATGTAATATACACAACATGTAATATACACAACATGTAATGTACACAACATGTCATATACACAACATGTAATATACACATGTAATATACACATGTAATATACACAACATGTAATATACACAACATGTAATGTACACAACATGTAATATACACATGTAATATACACAACATGTAATATACACAACATGTAATATACACAACATGTAATATACACATGTAATATACACAACATGTAATATACACATGTAATATACACAACATGTAATATACACAACATGTAATATACACATGTCATATACACAACATGTCATATACACAACATGTAATATACACAACATGTAATGTACACAACATGTAATATACACAACATGTAATATACACAACATGTAATATACACATGTAATATACACAACATGTAATATACACATGTAATATACACAACATGTAATATACACATGTAATATACACAACATGTAATATACACATGTAATATACACATGTAATGTACACAACATGTAATATACACATATAATATACACAACATGTAATATACACAACATGTAATATACACATGTAATATACACAACATGTAATATACACAACATGTAATATACACAACATGTAATATACACATGTAATATACACAACATGTAATATACACATGTAATATACACATGTAATATACACAACATGTAATATACACATGTAATATACACAACATGTAATATACACATGTCATATACACAACATGTAATATACACATATAATATACACAACATGTAATATACACAACATGTAATATACACATGTAATATACACAACATGTAATATACACAACATGTAATATACACATGTCATATACACAACATGTAATATACACAACATGTAATATACACAACATGTAATATACACATGTCATATACACAACA
>NC_062522.1:570000-597500 GCF_022655615.1 Tachysurus fulvidraco | reverse complement strand
CCAAGAATGTGTCTGTGGGTGAATAACTGATTGTGTGTGTGTGTGTGTGTGTGTGTGTGTAGCACCTGGCAGCAGTAGAGGAAAGGAAGATCAAGTCTCTAGTGGCTCTACTGGTGGAGACTCAGATGAAGAAGCTGGAGATCAAACTGAGGCACTTTGAGGAGCTGGAGACCATCATGGATCGGGAGAGAGAGGCGGTGAGGCATCATGGGTAATGTGGGGCTTTAAACTTTAGTCCTTCAAAAGGTTCCATGTAAAGTGTTAAAAGTTACTGAAATGTTCTGCCCCGTTTCCTGGAGAAATACAGACACTGATACAGACACTGGTTTCTGTGGTAGTAATGTTCATGAGTCGTGTGTGTGTGTGTGTGTGTGTGTGTGTGTGTGTGTGTGTGTAGTTGGAGTATCAGAGGCAGCAGCTCCTGGCTGATCGTCAGGCGTTCCACATGGAGCAGTTGAAGTATGCAGAGATGAGAGCTCGCCAGCAGCACTTCCAGCAGATACAACACCAGCACCATAGCAACCAACCCGGCAACCAGCCTGGCAATGCACCGCCCATCCCCCACCAAACGACACCTAACGCTAATGCCCCGCCTCCTGCACCCAGCCTTGCCCCAGCTGTCTCTGCCAGCAACCCCAGTGAAGCCCCACCCACCTCTGCCTCTCATGGCTCCTCCCCCAATAACACACAGCCTGGAGCAGTGCACGGTGAGAGCACACACACACGCACACACACATACACACACAGTGTTAAAGCACTGACACCCCCCACCCTCCCCCTCTGTCTTTCAGACTCCAGCACCGCACTAACAGGAGACTCGCTCCATCCCTCCGGCCCCGTGACCCCTGCACAGTGAACACACACAGCGAGTGAAGGGTTTAAAGAATCATCAAGTTTTCTTTCTGGGAGAATTTTAGTCATTTAAACACTTTAAAGTGTTCAGACAACAAATCTGACGTCAACACACTAATTCTATATCCTTTGTAGTCTATAGTCTATCTGATAAACAGTGTTAAGTGTGGGTGTGTTTGTGTACGTTATGGTCCAGCAGATCACCCACAGGTGATGTTACACCACCTCACTGAAGCTCTCACACCACAATCAATTAAATAAGCTGCACTTTTAAAACCCCGTCCACTTTTTCCTCATCAGGAGACACGAATGATTTGAACCTGAAGCACTTAAAGCATTATTTTACTAAAGGTCTCCTGGGGTTTTGTGTTAGATTCGGACTGAAGGTGTCGGTGTGACCGTCAGGACCAAGTGAGAGCTTTAGGTTTTAGTCGCTCCATCTTTTGGGATCCATGATTTTTTCTACATGTTTTATTTTGAGTATTTTTCTGTAAGAATCTAAATGTTAGCATGATTAATAACTGATGGACAGAACAGTGTTAAAGCCTGAACTTTCTCTGTGTTGACTGTAAATGAACATTGCGTACTGTAAAACTGCAGGACTGTTCCACTGCAAACAGCATCATGTCTTTTTATAAAGTTTATCCACTTCCTCTTCACCTCCATTTTCACTCCGTCTTTCATCCCTCGTTCACACTTTATTTCTGTAGGTGTTTATAGGCAACCTGTGTTTAGTGTTTACTGTGTGTGTCTTTCCTGTTATTTCACTCAGTGTCTGTTTCATTTACTAAACTGTTGTTCACAGATTACACCACTGACATCATCCCATTTACTCAGAGCCACAGCCGTCACTATAGTGACACTAAAGTCGTGTGTAAATACACAAAGGCATCCCTTACGTTCCATCGCCTAGACTCCGCCCCTTTGTGAGCGTGTGTTTAGAGGACTGAACATTTGGACATGTCTTTAAATCTGTTTCTGGAGATGTTAAAACAGAGCAGCAGTCAGAAGGCAGTAATAAGTTTGTGTATACATTTAGACCTTATGTTGTGATCAGAAACGTCATCGCTGGCTAAATAAACATCAGCGAGTCATTAAAGTCCATATAAAACAATGTAATGTATGGACTTAGACACTTACACCAGGAAAGTTTACTGCTCAGATCAGAGGAGTAGTTTGTGTGGAACACTCGAGAGTTTACATCCCATTCAGTGTTAAAATGAATAATTAAAAAAAAAAAAAAAAAGTGTGAAAGTCAAATGAAGGAACGTGACTGAATAAGGAAGTGAGGGACGGTGATGTTACACCTGCACTTGTGTATGTTATTATTGTATTTTTATATATTCATTATTGTCATGAAGTTTACCTGTTAGTGTTATTACACACTTAGGACATGTTTGTGTAGCCGATTCATGTGTGTGAACGTGTCGCATTACACACTGACACAACCTCTGTATGTGAGGAACTTACATTTACTTTTATATTGTGTTTCAGACTCACATTACAGCAGTAATGCAATTTAACCTCACCAACACACACACACACACACATTTTCATTGTGATGCACTAGTGTTTTATTAAAAAAAAAAATAAGTGCGCACACGTGAAATGTTTTTCTATTTGGGATGTTTGTGGTGTTAAAGTGGAACAGTTGTGTGTTGGATGTCGGTTCTTTGCTGATCTGCTGATCAACAGACTGGTTTAGAAAGTTTACTCTAATTTCCCCAAATACATTCATACACCTTCAACAATAAAACGTCATCAATGAGTTCAGTGTCATGTTGTTATGAGATCACACACACACACACACACACACACACACACACACACAGTTATTAGGCTTGTGTTGTCAGGACATAGTTGAGTTTGTTAATAAAGACAAATAAATATCAGTGAAACACCATAAGCGTGAGCACCCACCTGAGCAGACAGACCACCTGTGTGTGTGTGTGTGTGTGAGATACAACAGAAATGTAATCTTTATTCACTCACTAACATTCTCTCTGTAAAACTAAATAAATAACTCAGATTTATAGTTAAACCTCAGCATTTATTAATTTACAGTTGAATGTGACCACACCGTGGTGAGGAGAAAGTAAATGGAAGTGTGTAAATAAACACAGGTCTGGTACAGTGAATTAACACATGCATGTTTACACACACACACACGACTCATTACTCTAACACTTAACACTACAGGAAGTTCATGTTGGCCAAAGCTCTAATGTGGCATTTCTCCTAACTCGAGTGTGTAGGTGAATTTTGTCTCTACACCGAAGTCTTCAGTGTAGGAGATGGAGCTTTGTGTAGGTGATGGTGTAGAGAAACAACCTCCTGGTACATGTAAAGTAACAGAACTACTTTTTACTGTATTGCTGCAGCGGGTGAAAGATTTTCCCTTCATCTCGGACACGAACCCTTTGGAACAGCTGCACGTCTACGTTAACATGTGTGTCACTGACACTAAACATTTAAACCTCTGACTTCACAGTGAAAGACACAGAAGGACGTTTCCTCAGACATGTGGTTCAGGAACGGTGAAGAAATAAAACAGTTTGAAGGCACTTCATAAAAATGTAACAAAAAAATAAACTATGGACAAAGGAATGTGAGGGGCGTGAGCATATCTGGGGTAATTACATACAGGACATAAACTGGATCTGAAATCTTCAGCCACTCATCACCATCCTGACGAGTTCTGGAGGAGGGAGAGAGAGTCAGAGAGAGAGAGACAGAGAGAGGGGGGGTGAGTCAGAGGGAGGGAGAGAGAGAAGGAGGGAGGGAGAGAGTCAGAGGGAGAGCGAGAGAGAGAGAGACAGAGAGGGGGGGGTCAGAGGGAGAGAGAGGGAGGGAGAGTCAGAGAGAGAGAGAGAGACAGAGAGTCAGACTAATCTAACAGGTCCTGTACAGGTCCCTATATGTACAGTGTTGTGGTTCAGTCAGCACCATTGTACAGGAGACAGTATTGAGAGTCAGAGGGACACTGAGTGAGACTGTAAACAGGACGTCAGGACCACACTAGTGTTAGACAAGTCCATATAAATACACACATGTAAGAATGAACAGTGAGTAATAGAGCAGGAACCTGTGAATAATCACTGCACACACCCCATGATTTACTGTACAGTTTGTAACACTACCTTGTTCAACAGTCATCATCGTTACCATAGTAATGAGGACCACCCATGTTAACCCCTGACCCACCTGACCGCCACACATTAGTACACTAAAAGTGTGTACAAAACCTACAGACAATACACACGTTTACACACTCCTGTTGTACTCTGCATCAAACCGCTACCAGCTGCTTGACTGAACACTTCCTGTCACACACATGTACAATAACAAGGGAAGCGTTGTATAGTCCACATATTTATTTATCACATGTACTGTTTGTACTGATGCCATAGTCCGTACCTGCCCCCTGCTCCGTCGTTGTTTTATGTAGGTCACACCTTTGACCTGTGAGACACGACATCTCGTCCCACCGCACGTCTCAACATAAATGACAAAGCTAACTTAAACATAACTCATGTTTCGTCATTCTCATTAACATCAGTGCTCAGACAGTCCTGACAGACACCAACCACCTAGGGTCTGGGGTAATGAAGCTTTGCTGCTGCTCTTCCTTGTGTTTACCAACATTTTAGCTTCAAATTATTATATGACTAGTAAAGGCACTGTACTCCGGTATGAGACACGTTACTATAGTAACGACAGAACCAAGCAACAATCAGCAAAATGACTCAACATTACTACAACCCTGAGAATGTTATAAAAACATACAGAACCTGGGTGTAGCTCTGAAATACGTAATGTGAACAGAATACAGATCTGATGTACAACTAGGACACAGTGTCAGGACATCCATCCATCTTCTACTGCTTTCAGGACACACCCAGAACACCATAAAGGATTCCCAGAGTGCAGTCTGGGATACAGTCTGTCAGCACCAGTATACTCAACACAGTAACACACAATACAGTGTGTGTAGTCCTTGGACACTAACACACTCCTGTAATACTGAGAATATGATTCCTCACGCACACACACACACAACTAACACCACCATCACAGCCTGACATGGACCCTCAACAACACCAAACAGGAGGAGTAATCAGGGCGGTGCAGGGCATCCGTCAGTCCTGATGAAAAAGCCAGTTAGCACTGTGCTAACCATAAGCACATGCTACATGTAGTTTATTTTAAATAAACCCAAAGAAAGAGACAGAGACGAGATAACTGTCCATACCAGCACTCAGCCGGCAATGATGTGGTGCACAAAGGCTGTCCACGTGAGCAAGGGGCGGGGCAAGGGACAAAAATATTAACATGTGTAACACACACAGTTTTGTTTTACCTTCATAATTAATGCAGCCGTTTGCATCCTCATGTCCTGCCAACAGTGTCTCTACTTCGTCTTCAGTCATCTTCTCTCCTACACACACACACACACACACACACGGTGGATTATTAGTTTCATGTATTAAACAATTAAAACACAGAAATGTACATTTGACATGACAGCGTGTGTAATTCTAGTACATATGAGCTTGTGGTCACTGAAGAAAGGATTGAATAAGAGGAAGAAAAACGTGGTCTGTTGCAGTATAGAGGAGAACACTTACCCAGTGTGGTGAGGACATGGCGTAGTTCTGCACCCATCACTGTCCCATTTCCCTCTTTATCAAACACCCTCAGACCCTCCACAAAGTCCTCAAACGAGCCCTGGTCCTTGTTCTTTGCAATGGCCTGAAGCATGGGGAGGAACTGCTCAAAATCCAGCATCTTCATGTTCATCTCTGTCAAAAGAAATAAAACTAATCACATATCAGTGTACAGATATCATACTGTAGTTCCCATACACAGCAAAATGAGTGAACACTTTACTGGTTATATTAAAATTATTTTTAATCAGATTGAAAATATTTCCATTTTAAATACACTTTCTCAGTACAAAAGTAATACACGTGTACAGATGTCAGTTTGTCAGGTTACGGCTTTTATACATTTATATTATAGTCAGGACCAACACTGAGCGTCAGACACTATTTACCTGAACTGTAAGACTAAAACTAAATCAATCATGTGACTGTCAGAAGGTTGTGGGTTTGTCCAATTAGCAATGAACAGGGAATTATAACAAGCACTGGACTGGTGAATAAGGCAAGAGAAGTGAATTATACAAACAATTATTAAACAAACACACACACACACACACACACACACACTAACACTTTAAGAAAGAAAATAAATGCTGGAATAAACAGTGAAAATCATTTCTGATATAAGAACTGCAGATGAAATGTATCCTGGGCATTTCTACACTTATTTATTTATTTATTTATTTCTCCTGTAGACAACTTCAGCACACAGAGTTACATGTTCCAGTCAGTAAGAGAACAGCAGTCACACGGTCTGTTAGAGGAAGCTAAATACTCAGGTATATAAACACTAGCTGATTATCTAAAGCTTCCACACGCATCTCACACTGAACTCTCTCTCACTGTGGGACATCTATGTTGTTCTGGTTTTGTGAGAATCGTCTGTTCCTACGACCTCTGACCTTCAGCTTTGGGGTTTCCGAGTACTTTGAGCACTTCAGCATTGACTGGGTTCTGCCCCAGAGCTCGCATCACGTCTCCACACTGACTGTAGCTGATCTTCCCATCTCCTGTTCGGTCAAATAGCAGGAAGGCCTCCTTAAACTCTGAGAGACACACAAACACCCAGAGCATTGTCAACATGAGCAGAGAACATGATTTATAATGCTTTATTTTAATTTCTATAAACACACATAGCATCACATAACAGGCTGAACAACCAATCACATGACCAGAGCAAAATCACTTTAAATCATGAACATGAGAATAAACACACAGCATTACAGCAGGGATTACACAAAGCAAACACACTGATGATGGGGTTTAGGGATGACTGTACTGAAACAGAATCAAGCTGAATTAGTCAAGCTGTAATCAGTTATGTAAACACACACACACACACACACATCACTTACAGAGACCTGTACAGACGATACTACACTTAACCTGATCATTAATAAAGTCCAGTGTCAGGATTGTTCACTTGTGTTACTTTCTGTAACAGTAATGTGATTAAACAGAGCCTGGTGAGGGAATGTGGATTATATCTGGTTTAATGTAAGAACTTCATTCACACATTAAAAAGGTATCTATAAAGGGACAAAAAGTCTGACATGTTAATGTTATAACGTAAGTGTTGGTACCGCTGTCACACAAAATAAATAAGACAAATAAGGGGTGTGTGGTTAGAGAAAAATCACCAACTTTAAGGCCACATCACTACTCCATTGTTCATTATCACTATAACCAAAATACCCCGAGCTTTTTGTCCTTAGGCAAATTAAAAAATAAAAAAAAAGGCAAATCTTATCCACGTTTTGACTTTGGAGAAATCCTGTGCTGATGTGTGTGTGTGTGTGTGTGTGTGTGTGTGTGTGTGTGTGTGTGTGTGTGTGTGTATAGCAGCAGTGCATGGAGGTAGTGTGGTGTTTAACTGTAAGGAATGCAGTGTGATCACTATGCTACACTCTTGACCTTATATGGTAAAGGGGGCGTGCACACTCGGCTACACTCCTGACCTTATATGGTAAAGGGGGCGTGCACACTCGGCTACACTCCTGACCTTATATGGTAAAGGGGGCGTGCACACTCGGCTACACTCCTGACCTTATATGGTAAAGGGGAGTGCAGGAGAAAAACACCACACAGACACAGAGACACAGGAAATGAAGTGTAGTAACAGAAACTGCCTAAAAAGGCTTCAGGACTCTTAACAACAAACTGATTACAGAGTTGGGACATAAACAAAGTGGACAAACGCCGAACCTGCAGAGAAATAAACCGTAGTGACAACTATGTAACCCCCTCCACCACCACCCCCATTAGATACTCATCATTTAAAGTATTTGTACATTTAATATTATTGAGTCTTTATTTAATATTTATTCCCCCTTTTAAACATTTCCAGCTGCAAATAATAAAATAAAAAAAAATAATTTGACTTCTACACTCTCAGTGAATCATGAACAAGTCTATGTACCTGAGTTTGTGTAATGTTAGTAATACACATGTGCCTAACTGTAGCTGACTGGTTTTATATTAATGCATTAACACCTTTCTGCATCAGTGCATCTTTCTATAAGGAGAACAGAGGAACATGGAGGTGAAGGAAGGCTCAGGGCTTTCAGGGGGTCAGTTAACGGGCAGCTCTGTGCTTATGGGTCAACACTAACCATCACAGTGCCAACGGTTCGAGCACCAGCATGGCCATGATGTCAGTGTTGGGTCCTTAAGCAAGGCCCTCAACGCTACCAAGAAAGCACCATGTCTGTGCTCGGACCTCCTAACTAACAAGCTGGGAAATGTAAAGAACATCTAAACTCTGCGATCATGTACATGCAACAAATAAAGGCTTCTTTTTAATGACAGGTCACTTAGTAAAATGTCAATCAGTCCAGTTTCATGTGTCCTCTGGTTTATCTGCCATTATTCAGTAAGGTAAAGATCCCATGATGTTAAAATAAAGATCAGATGTAGTTATGTGAGTGGTTTATACTGTACAGGTAAAAAGGGTCATGTGTACAGGTACAGTGTGTTTCCTCTGGTCTCAAACATCATCAGCATTAAGCACAAATACATCATGCTGTGATTAGTGTCATTAGTGTCATCTCCTGTCACCACGACATTAGTGTCATCTCCTGTCACCACGACATTAGTGTCATCTCCTGTCACCACGACATTAGTGTCATCTCCTGTCACCACGACATTAGTGTCATCTCCTGTCACCACGACATTAGTGTCATCTCCTGTCACCACGACATTAGTGTCATCTCTCATCATGCTAAACGCTTTTAGTAGTTAATTCTCTAACTTACTCACCGGCTTATTAACTAAACACACACCCTGTCGGACATGAACACACACACACACACACACACACACACACACACAGACACAGAGTTCAGGATAAACACCGATAATATAAATATACACCACTATAGAGAGAGACATTTCTGTAGAGAATAAGAATATTAACTCACCAAGAATCTGATCCTCCGAGAAGTCAGACTGGATGTTCACACAATAGGAGAGAATTTAGAGAAAACAGACATTTTTAGCGGCTTTAGACAAAATGATAACGATAATAATCCGTTAGATTAAATAAAACCGCGCGTGCTTCGGCTCCTGAGGTGAAGTTAGCATTGTTAGCTAACGGAGTTACCTCAGGCTTTAAGGCCTCTACACACACACACACACACACACAGAGAGACACACACACACACACACAGACACACACACACACACACAGAGAGAGAGACACAGACACACAGACACACACACCCAGAAACACACACAGAGAGACAGAGACACAGACACACAGAGAGAGAGAGAGACAGACACACACACACACACACACACACACACACACACACACACACACACACACACACACACACACACGTATTATTAATTGTGTTAAAATGTGTGTTCTCAGTCACTCACCATTGTGACAGATGAAGGGAGGTGACGCGAGACAGCGGAAGTAGAAACGACCGGAACACAAAGACTCCGAACCCTGAGCGGTTTCCCTTCCTCCGGTAGAGCGGCGGAATTTTATATCTGTGACGTCACCACGAGCCGAACAGTGCCGACCAATCAGATCAGACAGTTTTTACCGTTTAGTTTTCTACTTAATTTTACATTTAAATTACATTTATTTTTTTTTGTATGTTTAAATGAACATGTCCACAGTTACAGCCGATATTTTCAGTTATACTAAATTTGACAGACGTCAAGAAAGGCACTGAGTTATTTGTTTTAGAGATGCCACCTGCACAACTGCAAAATCAGTGTAACACCAATGACATTAGAGCACCACTGACCAACACACCAATGACATTAGAGCACCACTGACCAACACACCAATGACATTAGAGCACCACTGACCAACACACCAATGACATTAGAGCACTACTGACCAACACACCAATGACATTAGAGCACCACTGACCAACACACCAATGACATTAGAGCACCACTGACCTGCACCACTGACCAACACACCAATGACATTAGATCAATACTGACCAACACACCAATGACATTAGAGCACTACTGACCAACACACCAATGACATTAGAGCACTACTGACCTGTACCACTGACCAACACACCAATGACATTAGAGCACCACTGACCTGTACCACTGACCAACACACCAATGACATTAGAGCACCACTGACAAACACACCAATGACATTAGAGCACCACTGACCAACACACCAATGACATTAGAGCACCACTGACAAACACACCAATGACATTAGAGCACCACTGACCAACACACCAATGACATTAGAGCACCACTGACCTGTACCACTGACCAACACACCAATGACATTAGAGCACCACTGACAAACACACCAATGACATTAGAGCACCACTAAACAACACACCAATGACATTAGAGCACCACTGACCAACACACCAATGACATTAGAGCACCACTTACCAACACACCAATGACATTAGAGCACCACTGACCTGCACCACTGACCAACACACCAATGACATTAGATCAATACTGACCAACACACCAATGACATTAGATCAATACTGACAAACACACCAATGACATTAGAGCACCACTAACCAACACACCAATGACATTAGAGCACTACTGACAAACACACCAATGGCATTAGAGCACCACTGATGAACACACCAATGGCATTAGAGCACCACTGATGAACACACCAATGACATTAGAGCACCACTAACCAACACACCAATGGCATTAGAGCACTACTGACGAACACACCAATGGCATTAGAGCACTACTGACGAACACACCAATGGCATTAGAGCACCACTGACCAACACACCAATGACATTAGAGCACTATTTGGTAGAGTGTTTGGTGAACTGGGATGTCTGGATGTTGTCTCCTTACCACCATCACAAGTCACTCAGGTTTACTGACTGTGGAGTGATGGGACACTTTACATCCCAGGAAGTCCTCATGTCTGTGTCACCTTCTGGTCATAGCTTGTCTTGATGGAGTTCCTGTCTGCACTTTACACATAATTTACATTGTCCATGACCTGATTACAGTCAAACCTAACAATATTTCTCTCTCTCTGTCGAGCTCTATGTACAGTATATACGCCACTCCTGAGCTCCCAGTCTTCTGAGTTCCTTACCTGGTCATCTCTTCTTACGGAGCTACTTCATCAGTCCTGAGGTTCTACCCCTGGTTGGGGATTGATCTTCATGGTTATCAGTGTCTCAAGGTTTCTTCCTCTTATCATCTCAGGGAGTTTTTCCCTCACCACCGTCACCTCAGGTTTGCGCATTAGGGATAGGGACAGATATATAAATTTTAAGTTAATATTTTTTAAATTAATTTTAATCTTGTATATATTAATTTATTTATTTTCATCCTTATTTTCTCATTATTATTATAAAATATTTATTTATTTTTCTCTCGTTTGTTTCCATACTTCTGTAAAGCTGCTTTGAGACAACGGGAGTTGTTAAAAGTGCTATAGAAATAAATTAAATTGAAAAGCTCATGAGGACAATGATGTTCTGATCAACACATTTTACACCCACAAGTTAACTCACTTTCACTAACACTTTATCCTGCTCAGTGATACACAGTGATATGAGAACACACCCGACTCGAAACACACTTACTGAACACAGCCATCAATTTTCACTTATTTAATTAATTAATATGTAACACCATTTGTTCATTGAGGTTTTTAAACTCCTCTCTGTAACACTGCATTTAAAAATGTTACCTCATCATAATAAATGTGACTAAGAGGAAGTGTGACATATAAAAGTTTTATTTTCAACACAGATTTTAAACACGGACACAACATACAGGAATATGTTTATGAACAGTGTTGGTCAGATTCACACTCAGCTGGAACATCAGTGTTGTTATTATTTATGGAAAATGTTTGCTGTTATTAAGACCTTGTGTTCTTTCTGCTTGTTGCGTGGCGTTACTGCGTCTCCTCTCCACATTTAAAGCGTATGAAGTCGAGAACCTGAGCGTTCTGCAGAGCGAGGTACTGTCCAACTGTGTACTGGGGTTCTAACAGGAAGTTCTGAGATATGAGGCGTGTCTCTGACTCTCCACATGATACGTCCCCTATATCGCCCAGGCTCAGAGGTGCCTCACCTACAACGTGCTGCCCCAGTTTTCTACCTAGTACCTCCTCCTGCCCCTCAGGCCCACCCTGGAACACCACAAGAGCTCCGTAGCGCCCCATTGGCACACCACTTTGCCCCAATACTGCCCCATGTACATATGACCCCACATGCCACTCAGATGGCACGCCTATAGATACTGCCCTTCTCACTGAAATATTCTCACCCAGACGCCCTGAGAGAGAGAGAGAGAGAGAGAGAGAGAGAGAGAGAGAGAGAGACAGAGAGAGAGAGAGAGAGACAGAGAGAGAGAGAGAGACAGAGAGAGAGAGAGAGAGAGAGAGAGAGACAGAGAGACAGAGAGAGAGAGATAGAGAGAGAGAGAGATAGAGAGAGAGAGAGAGAGAGAGAGAGAGAGAGAGAGAGAGAGAGAGAGAGAAAGAGACAGACAATGAGAGACAGAGAGAGAGACAGAGAGAGAGAGAAAGAGACAGAAGGAGAGACAGAGAGAGACAGAGAGAGAGACAGAGAGAGAGAGAGAGAGAGATACAGAGAGAGAGAGAGAAAGAGACAGACAATGAGAGACAGAGAGAGAGAGAGACAGAGAGAGATACAGAGAGAGAGAGAGAGACAGACAATGAGAGACAGAGAGAGAGAGAGAGAGATACAGAGAGAGAGAGAGAAAGAGACAGACAATGAGAGACAGAGAGAGAGAGAGACAGAGAGAGAGAGAGAGAGAGAGAGAGAGAGATACAGAGAGAGAGAGAAAGAGACAGACAATGAGAGACAGAGAGAGAGAGAGAGAAAGAGACAGAAGGAGAGACAGAGAGAGAGAGAGAGAGAGAGAGAGAGAGAGAGAGAGACAGAGAGAGAGATACAAGTCATAAAGCACATTTTACTTGAATATTACATTTAATGTAAAGTTTAATATCTCCTTAAATATTCACTAGATGCAGATTTATAACTAATTATTTTCCCCATTAATAATAAAATAAATAAATATGTTATTAAACATATGGGGGAAGAGGGGGTAATTCCTCTCACAGACAGCTAGAGGTGCTATATCCCCACACACACATACACACCACATACACACCACATACACACCACATACACACACACACACACACACACACACCACATATACACATACACACACACCACATACACAAACACACACACACCACATACACAAACACACACACCACATATACACATACACACACACACCACATATACACATACACACACACCACATATACACATACACACACACCACATATACACATACACACACACACCACATATACACATACACACACACAGCACATACACAAACACACACACCACATATACACATACACACACACAGCACATACACAAACACACACACCACATATACACATACACACACACGCGCACACACACGCACACACACGCACACCTCACTCACTCACTCATTCACACACACACACACACACACACACACACACCACATACACAAACAAACACACCACATATACACATACACACACACACACCACATATACACATACACACACACACACCACATATACACATACACACACACACCACATATACACATACACACACACCACATATACACATACACACACACAGCACATACAGAAACACACACACCACATATACACATACACGCACGCGCACACACACTTTAGAACACTGCTACCCTTGATGCTTGTGTTACCTATAGAGAGGGCCAGCTGGTGTGCAACAGAGGAACCATCAGGAGTAGCAAGATTACACACATCCTCAGCAGACATCACACTCTAAACACACACACACACACACACACACACACACACACACACACACACACACACACACACACACAGGCAGACAGCACACTGTTAGGCACATAGTGTATTACAATACATGTTATAATGAGGAAACATGATGAAGACTGAGAAGGTTCTATTTACAGCGACTACCTTTATATATCCAGTCTGCATTCTGCTCTGATGGTGCGCCATTGTACTGTAGGCAACGTCCTGCACCAGCTGCTGAAATGTCTCATTCCTCGCTACAAAATCAGTCTCACAGTTCACCTGAACACACACACACACACACAGCTCAGTACACACAGTATACAGATGCAGTCCAATAATGTGTTACTAATCAGACTGAGAGCTCAAACAGCTCACATATACTGCTGAGTCCAATCTAATGGTGTGTTAAAGGTGCGGTCTCCGTTGTTTAAGAAATGCTTTAGAAAACCGAGTCGGGCTGAAAACTAAACAAAATCAAAACAAAAGTGTAGCCAATGAGCAGAAAGGGGCGGGGCTTGACGATATGGGTGGAGAGAGTGTTCAGTGCATGTGTGTGACATTAGCAGAAAGCGGTTTTAACATCGACATGGAGGATAAAAACAAAAAGAAAGAGAAGAAAGACTTACGATAAGGACAAGAAGTAGGACGTGTTAATATAGGATCAGCTTTCCAGCGCTGGAGAGAACTGAAGGAGCAGGAAGTTGGCCACATATTCACAGGTTGGAGTTTCCCGAGTCAATAACTCCTGAGCTAAACGCTGTTACTACACAAATAACACCTCTTTTCTATCGTAGTGATGTAGAGAGGCAGCTACAACCGCCTTTTGTGTAGTAACAGCGTTTAGCTCAGGAGTTATCGACTCGGGAAATATAGTGGAAGGTCAGTAAAAATGTCACTGCCTCTATAGCAGCTGTATACAGTCATCACCTTACCATTAAACTGCAATGCTATTACACTCATCAGTGTCAGGTTGTGTGTGTGTGTGTGTGTGTGTGTGTGTGTGTGTGTGTGTGTGTGTGTGTGTGTGTGTGAGAATGAGTGAGTGAGTGAGTGAGTGAGTGAGTGAGGTGTGTGTGTGTGTGTGTCTGTGTGTGAGTGTGTGAGTGAGGTGTGCGTGTGTGTGCGTGTGTGTGCGCGTGTGTGTGTGTGTGTCTGTGTGTGTGAGTGAGTGAGGTGTGTGTGTGTCTGTGTGTGAGTGTGTGTGTGTGTCTGTGTGTGTGAGTGAGTGAGGTGTGTGTGTGTGTGTGTCTGTGTGTGCGTGTGTGTGTGTGTGAGTGAGTGAGGTGTGTGTGTGTGTGTGTGTCTGTGTGTGCGTGTGTGTGCGCGTGTGTGTGTTTTGAGCAGTACTCAGTCTCACCTCCACCATAACAGCAGCGTTCTCCTTCCTCAGTAGAGCGATCAGACCCTCTGAGGTTCTACGGTTCTCCAGTTTACTTGCTTTACTCCAGCCTTCCTTCTGAGCCTGATCATGGAGCCAGTGTTCTGCCTGAACTCCAACACACACACACACACACACACACACACACACACACACACACTTATCATCATCATGATGTGATTCAGGACTCTGAGCACATTACACACACTCACAGCTCACCTGTGTGATGTCATTGTTGAACTTCTCCAGAGCTTTCTTACAGTTGATGAAGGTGTAGCCCGTAGTCTTGCGCAGTTTCACCAGCAGAGCTTTATTAGCTGAGAACATTGAGCGCCCCGTGTGTATACACTGCACACACACCACACACCCCGCTAACCTCACCTGTACACACAGACCAACACAATGAGCATGTCACTATTATACTCATGTTCTGTAAAACACATCTGGTGATGCCACACATTATATGTTGAAAGACTTTTTTTTTGCTTGTGTGTCTGTGTGTGTGTGTGTGTTAGGGGTTAGGGTTAGGGTCAGGGTTAGGGGTTAGGAGTTAGGGGTTAGGGTTAGGGGTTAGGGTTAGGGTCAGGGTTAGGGTCAGGGTTAGGGGTTAGGAGTTAGGGGTTAGGGTTAGGGGTTAGGGTCAGGGTTAGGGGTTAGGAGTTAGGGGTTAGGGTTAGGGTCAGGGTTAGGGTCAGGGTTAGGGGTTAGGAGTTAGGGGTTAGGGTTAGGGGTTAGGGTCGGGGTTAGGGCCTAACCCACTTAGTACAGTGCTGATAATAACAAACATTCATTACTGAAACAGTTTCACATATAATTGTGGAGGTGCAGGTAAACGTTTTATTATTGATTTTAAACAGACAGACAGACAGACACACACACAGACACACACACACACAGACAGACACACACACAGACAGACACACACACACACACAGACAGGCAGACAGAGACAGGCAGACAGAGACAGACAAACACAGACACACACACACAGACAGACACACAGACAGACAGACAAATAGACAGACAAACACAGACACACACACACAGACAGACACACAGACAGACAGACAAATAGACAGACACACACACACACACACACACACAGACAGACAAATAGACAGACACACACACACACAGACAGACAGACACACACACAGACAGGCAGGCAGACAGAGACAGACAAACACAGACACACACAGAGACAGGCAGACAGAGACAGACAGACACAGACACACATACACAGACTCACACAAATACACACAGAGACTTAAGATGCAGATGTGAGATACACACTAGTGTGTAGTACAGGTGTAGTGCAGTAGAGGTGTAGTGCACTAACTGTAGTGCACACGATATAGTACACTAACTGTAGTGCACACGATATAGTACACTAACTGTAGTGCACACGATATAGTACACTAACTGTAGTGCACACGATATAGTACACTAACTGCACTAGGAGTGATAACATGAGCTGAGATCTCACTCTTACCTTAGACATGTGTGATCTGAGAGAGGACAACAGACTGGAGGCCGCCATGTTGCTGCGGAATGTCACTCCTGCACGCGCACTACGGAAACCACGCGTGCGCGCGCGTGAGAGAGAGAGAGAGAGAGAGAGAGAGAGAGAGAGAGACACCTAGCGGGCAGGAGGACACGTGCTGCTTCACCTTTCACCTGTTCTGTGCAGTTCATCTCAAATCTATGGGGTCAGAATTGTTTCGTTATTCTGAATAAATACACGATGATCTACAAATAAATATAAAGAGTTTCACAAATATTTTTACAAATTTCCCAAAAAGAAATGAAATTCACAAATAAATAAAATGGGATTTGCAAATAAAACATATGTATAAATATATATTTAATTGTATTTATTAGTGAATGTCTTCCTGCTCTTTTGTGGATTTGAAACATTTCTAACGTCAAGACTTGCACAAGAATCCACAAATAGGTGACTCCGCCCACCGCCTACTCCAGCCAATCGGACGCGAGCATCAGTGAGGAAGTGAAGCTCGTGGTTTCAGCTCGTGTGTAACACTGCAGCTTTCTGTGTGTGTGTGTGTGTGTGTGTGTGTGTGTGTGTGTGTGTGTGTGTGTGTGTGTGTGTGTGTCTGTGTGTGTGTGTGTGTGTGTGTATGTGTGTGTGTGTGTGTGTGTGTGTGTGTGTGAGGGTGTGTGTGTGTGTGTATGTGTGTGGGGGGGGTGATGATGATATGGGTGTGTGTCTGTGTGATGGTGGGGGGGTGATGATGATGGTATGGGTGTGTGTCTGTGTGTGTGGTTGGGTGGGGTGTCACCCTTAATATGTCTTGTATCCAGATTTTTTTTATATAATTAATGGATAATATCTTTTTTCATGCCTGTATTACTTTAGCACTGATCTTTTCCAATCTAATCAAATCTATCAAATCTAATCAAATTTTATTTGTCACAAACTGCACCTGGACATTTTAAGGACAATCTTTAAATATTTTCATATTTATGTATATTATGTGTATATAGTTTATACTTTTTATTTATCTGTCTCCTTTTGGTTTATTTTTTATCCTAAATTACATTAATTTCTATTATTACATACCGGACAGATGTGTGTGTGTGTGTGTGTGTGTGTGTGTGTGTGTGTGTGTGTGTGTGTGTGTGTGTGTGTGTGTGACAAATAACATTTGGTTTGATTTTAGATGGAGTAAAGGGAAGAGCGTATACTCATATGGGTGGAGCTTGTGATTCTGTGGGTGGAGCTTTTATGGAGCTATAGAATAAGCACAGGGCCGTTATAATATTATTCTGTTCTTTACAGAGACGTCGCATCCACAATGAGGAACTTTCTGCTTCTTCTTTTATCTTTTGACCTGATCTGTCAGGGACATGGCAGTAAGTCTCTCTCTCTCTCTCTCTCTCTCTCTCTCTCTCTCTCTCTCTCTCTCTCTCTCTCTCTCTCTCTCTCTCTCTCTCTCTCTCTCTCTCTTTCTCTCTCTCTCTCTGTCTCTCTCTCTCTCTCTCTCTCTCTCTCTCTGTCTCTCTCTGTCTATTTCTCTCTCATACACACACACACACACACACACACACACACACACACACACACACATTTCACTACATATCATATTACTGCTTATGACTACAGACATACTGTTCATACACACTCACAGTACTGCAGTGTATATAAACATAAATCTGTGTTTTACTCCTTATGGGGAACAAAACTTGTATGTTCTCAGTAAGGGACATGTGCTGATTATAACATGTGCTGATTATAACATGTACTGATTATAACATGTGCTACAGTGCTGATTATAACTTGTACTGATTATAACATGTGCTACAGTGCTGATTATAACATGTACTGATTATAACATGTGCTGATTATAACATCAAGTCAAGTCAAGTCAAGAAGCTTTTTATTGTCATTACAACCATATATAGCTGTTGCAGTACACAGTGAAATGAGACAACGTTTCTCCAGGATCAAGGTGCTACATAAAACAAAGACAGGGCTAAGGACATGTAAGTAGTCTTAGCCACATAAAGTGCAACTGTGCAACCTGGTGCAAACAGTGCAGGACAAGACAAGCAAGACAGTGCAGGACAAAAGACAGTGCAGGACAAAAGACAGTGCAGGACAAAAAACAGTGCAGACATTAAGTTACAAGACAATACAAAAAGTACAAAAAATGCAATACACAAAAGACAATAAACAGTAACAGAAACAGCGCCGACCGACCGGTGTGTATACTGTGTGTGTGTGTGTGTGTGTGTGTGTGTGTGTGTATACTGTGTGTGTATACTGTGTGTGTATACTGTGTGTGTATACTGTGTGTGTGTATACTGTGTGTGTGTGTGTGTGTGTGTGTGTGTGTGTGTGTGTGTGTATACTGTGTGTGTGTATACTGTGTGTGTGTGTGTGTGTGTGTGTGTATACTGTGTGTGTATACTGTGTGTGTGTATACTGTGTGTAAATACTGAATGTTCAAACAATATTTTGTGCAGTAAAAGAATGAACAGCAGCAGGTTCTTAGCAGCAGGTCCTTTGGATTATATATGGAGTTGTGCAAAAAACAGCAGATGACTGAGATATTGTCCAATATGTGCAAAAACAGCAGAAAAGTGTGCAAAACAGTGTGTGTGTTTTGTGAGGGTCTGTGCAGTCCATACAGATGATGTGTGTGTATGTTGTGCTCAGTATAGTACAGTTCGGTTACTGAGAAGTCTGATGGCTGTACATGTGCTGAACAGAACATGTGCTGATTATAACATGTACTGATTATAACATGTGCTGAACAGAACATGTGCTGATTATAACATGTACTGATTATAACATGTGCTGAACAGAACATGTGCTGATTATAACATGTACTGATTATAACATGTGCTGATTATAACATGTACTGATTATAACATGTACTGATTATAACATGTGCTGATTATAACATGTGCTGATTATAACATGTGCTGATTATAACATGTACTGATTATAACGTGCTGATTATAACATGTACTGATTATAACATGTACTGATTATAACATGTGCTGATTATAACGTGCTGATTATAACATGTACTGATTAAACATGTGCTGATTATAACATGTACTGATTATAATGTGCTGATTATAATGTGCTGATTATAACATGTACTGATTAAACATGTGCTGATTATAACATGTGCTGATTATAATGTGCTGATTATAATGTGCTGATTATAACATGTGCTGATTATAATGTGCTGATTATAACATGTACTGATTAAACATGTGCTGATTATAACATGTGCTGATTATAATGTGCTGATTATAACATGTACTGATTAAACATGTGCTGATTATAACATGTACTGATTATAACATGTGCTGATTATAATGTGCTGATTATAACATGTACTGATTAAACGTGCTGATTATAACATGTGCTGATTATAATGTGCTGATTATAATGTGCTGATTATAACATGTGCTGATTATAATGTGCTGATTATAACATGTACTGATTAAACATGTGCTGATTATAACATGTGCTGATTATAATGTGCTGATTATAATGTGCTGATTATAACATGTACTGATTATAACATGTGCTGATTATAACATGTACTGATTATAACAGTGAAAACGTGTGTCTGGTTCCCACAAGATGAAGAAACTTAGATTATTACTGAGGTTTCCATTGAAGTGTCGTGTATATTATCTACACTAACACACAAGTTAGGAGTGAAGACAAACACACACGCACACAAGCACGCACGCACACACACGCACACACACGTGCGCACACACACAGACACACACACAGACACATACGCACACGTACAGACACACACACGCGCGCACACACACACGCGCGCACACACACAGACACACACACAGACACATACGCACACGTACAGACACACACACGCGCATACACACACACACAGACACACACAAACACATACGCACACGTACAGACACACACACAGACACACACATACACACACACACGCACACACACGCACACACACAGACATACACACACGCACACACACAGACAGGCACACAAACACATACGCACACGTACAGACACACACACACGCACACACACCAGCGCACACACACAGACACACACACAGACACATACGCACACGTACAGACACACACAGACACACACACACATACACACACACGCACACACACAGACAGGCACACAAACACATACGCACACGTACAGACACACACACACGCACACACACCAGCGCACACACACAGACACACACACAGACACATACGCACACGTACAGACACACACAGACACACACACATACACACACACATACACACACACGCACACACACAGACATACACACACGCACACACACAGACACACACGCACACACACAGACACACAGGCACAGAAGATGTTTAGAAGGTCACATGTACACAGGACGACTTTAAAATCTTTCCCAAGTGTGTTTACTGTCCATGTGAACTGCAAATACATGTTATAAGGTTTATCATGGAGTCAGTTATCAGCATGGACTCTTTATATTGGCTCAGAGGTTTAAGGTCACTTTTTAATCCACCTGCAGAATTTCACACATTAAATAAACACCATCAAGGATTCCTGTGTTTAAAACACACACTCCATCAGTGTCCAGAGGGGGAGGGGGGCAGGTGGTTCAGAGCTCCACCATTAACTTATTCAATTCAATTCCATTTATTTGTTTAGAGCTTTTTATAATTCACATTGTCTCAATGCAGCTTTACAGACGTATAGAAACAGGATAAAATAAAAAGGTTTAAAGTAAAGTTACTATTTATCTCTAACATTTATCTCTAATGATAAAGACCAGAACATACAGCTGACTGACACAACATTGGGACAGAAGAAGACATGACAGTCTCCGGGTGGCTTCATACACAACAACCCCATGAGACACTGATGACCATGTAGATCAACCCCTGGCAGGGCGACCACCGGGTTGTAGTGACGCATGTTTTCCTGTTTGAAACTATTACTCTTGTAAAATTATTGTGGACATGCACTATGTAGTTTTGTCCCAGCGTTCTATGTCCAGTCCTCCATTCTCCTGATGATAACTGTGTGATAAACCTAAAAGTCCTTAAAGTCCATTCTTTAATACATTCTTCTGTAATATTCCCAAATTGTCCATGCTTAGAATCCTTTCAAACAATTCTTCCAATCCTTGAGATTATTTACATGAAGATGTTCTCTGAGGAGGTGATGAGCTGGTTCCGACATCACTGTGATACCTTAGGAACGCTGTTGTCAAGAAGACCTTATACATTCCTGTTACACTGTTCATCTGGGTCTGGAGATCATGCTGTAAGGTTCACCAAGACCGGAACCTGGATCCATTGTAGATAAGCACTTTGGGACAGTGTTGGGCACTGCTGTACCTTTAATGCTGTCACGAGAGCTGCCTTCCTTGTCCATCCCCACATCTTTATTTCTTTTTGACCTGAAAAACACTTGAAAACATAAAGGGTTTACCCCCCCCCCTTTTTTAAACACAACACACAAAAACATTACAAACACATACAACAGGAACTTATTTACATGGCCCTGATGACTGCCATCAGCTTTTTTTATGATATTAATTGACCTATGTGGAATGATCTCTTACCAGGTTGATGGTTTTTAGTTCTGTGACGTGAATCTCTGCATGTTCTCTCCCGGTGAGCAGACCATGGGCCCTCATTGTGGTAATTCTTTACCACGACATCATCACTGTCAAATTTGTGATGGTGCACATTCTGACCAGAATGCATTTTGTTTTTCTGACTTTGCCAAATTTGTTGAGTAGTTTGGTGAACAACACCAGGCCAGGAGTTACACAGACGTTTGAGCTCCTTTCTCAGTCTGTTTTGTAGCCTGTAACTGGTGTAAATCTGTTTTGGGGCCTGGACTCTTAAGGGAAAATTTGCATTCCCTTGAAATATGTCCCTCTTTGCCACATGAATAACACACCAGGGGGTTATCAGGGTTACGAAGGGGTAGTCTTTCTTTTCTATCTGCAGTAGTGTAGGTCTCTTTTTCACAAGAAACATTGCTGGCTCTATTCTTACTGAGGTTTTTAACACCTAACGCTGTCACAGGATGGGACTCTTTGTCAGCATTGTTGTTGTAAAACTGTGTGATTTTAGCAATGATGTCGTTATAATCAGAGAGATGGGTTACAAACATCGACACAGCAGAACGGGTGAGTGAGTCACATTTGTTAATCAAAGCAGATTTAAATCTGACATCATTCGGTGTGATATCAGGATTGCTACTGAAAGTTCTAAATGTCTCCAATAATCGCTGTGAGAATGCCATGGGGTGCTCCCTGTCCTCATGTGTACATCAGATATTTTACCCCAGTCAACTGACATTACACCTAGGACTTCAAGCAGTGCTTGTTTCCTCTCTAACTTATTGGCAGTTCTAGTTTTGACTTTCACACACACACATCACCAGCTGTGGATTAGTAAATGTCAGCATATAGCTCGAAAACCTTTAGAAAGTCTAATGGATCTTGTTTGGCAGGATCAAATTTACCGATACTTTTAATCACAGCTTCTAGCTCATTGGGATTAAACCCTCTGACCACAGTAGAGGTCACTGGTTCCTCCGCTTCTTCATTAGCACACATAGTTGTAGTCAAGTGAACTGGAGCCATGGGGAACTTAACTGTACAGTCAGAGTATTGACTCCTGACTGACTGAGAATCTCTGTCTGAGTTCTCATCACTGTCTAACATCTCAGGAACCTGATTACTCCACATGCCACATACAGATGTCTTACTGCTGCTAGGTTCAGTTGTGGCTTTTTTTTTATAAGGAATTGACCAGCAGACTTTACAGTACTTCCTCTAAATCTTTGAACAATGTTTCCACAGATGAACTAAACATGCTGTTGTTGGTTTTAACAATCTCACTCTGCATCCTAATCTGCTCTTCTTTACAGATTATTTCACTCATCTGGTTTAACCCTTATATTTTCCTCCTATACAAATTTGACACACTTGATCTTGTCTGTTTTGACTGCTTATAAAAGATTAACTATATATGATAGCCATTTTTTTTACTTTTTTAGTCTAACTTGTTTCCAACATATTAATATATATTTTGCAAAAATTTTTTTTAATACTTTTATATACAAAAATGCCTCATTTTTTTTTTTTTTTTTTTTTTAGAAATTTTGAATTATTTTCACTCTAGAGGCACAAAAGTTGAAGCACAATAACAGGCTGGTATATTTCAAAGGCAGGAGATGAAACCATTGTGACCATTTTTAATGTCAGCAAATAAAATGTGTGTGTGTGTGTGTGTGTGTGTGTGTGTGTGTGTGTGTGTGTGTGTGTGTGTGTGTGTGTGTGTGTGTGTGTGTGTGTGTGTGTGTGTGTGTGTGTGTGTGTGTGTGTGTAGCATCATTTCAGTAGATCATATTCTGCCCTCTGCTAGGCAAAGACATATAAAAAGTGTGAAATATTTACAAATGTTTGACTTTTTTTTTTCTGGAGGCCTAATGAAATGCAATGCCCAATTTGTGTGTGTGCTTGTGTGTGTGTGTGTGTGTGTGTGTGTGTGTGTGTGTTTTGGGTGCGTGTGTTTTGGGTGCGTGTGTTGGACATTTTATGTGTGCAGTTTTGTGTCTGTATGTATGTTCATTGTACTGAAAAGGGCAAAAGTGTGACCTATTGCCCCACTAAATGTGGCCGGGTCAAAATGACCCAGAAGGATCCAAAACACGTAGTATATACTGGTCTGAACACATAGTTCAACGAAAATAGACTAAATTAATTTTACGTTAAGTTCATAATTTGGAACAATCCTGGTAAATTCCAGGCAAATATGTGGAAGAAACCACAAGTTATGTCACATTAAACTTTCCAGCCGGGTCAGATTGACCCGAGGAAAATATCAGGGTTAACTCTTTTAGAGATGATCGCATCATCTAGTCGAGATTGCAGTTGCTTGTTTTCAGTCTTTAATGCATTTAAAGTCTTTCTAGTGACTTTGTACGATGCAGGAACTGCTTGCAGTGCATTGGCAATCTGTCCTTTGTTGTTCTTGGGCATTTTAGGGTCATTTTCAAACTTAGAAATAGCCCTCATACTCATACGGTTTATCAACGATGTTCTCTGTTCCATCAAACATTCCCTGAGAACCGTGTTTAGTGATGTACTTAACAATCAGCTGTTCCATTTTTACAAACTCACAGCTTTCCTTAAATCTGAGTCTTTAAACTTTACACAGTTTCTGTGACTACAGACTGTCTGGTTAACCGTTTATTCACAGCTCCAGTATTCGGACGCAAATGAACAAAACAGCCACCGTACGTCCAGCTTTAAACTCAAAAGTCTCACTGCTTCAGACACAGACACACTGCGTCTGGCCTCGAGGTCAACTACAGTAACACTTAACACTCTCAACTCTCAAACACTCACAAACACTCTCAACTCTCAAACACTCTCAACTCTCAAACACTCACAAACACTCTCAACTCTCAAACACTCACAAACACTCTCAAACACTCACAAACACTCTCAACTCTCAAACACTCACAAACACTCACAAACACTCTCAACTCTCAAACACTCACAAACACTCTCAAACACTCTCAAACACTCTCAACTCTCAAACACTCACAAACACTCTCAACTCTCAAACACTCACAAACACTCTCAAACACTCTCAACTCTCAAACACTCACAAACACTCTCAAACACTCACAAACACTCTCAAACACTCAACTCTCAAACACTCTCAAACACTCTCAACTCTCAAACACTCACAAACACTCTCAAACACTCACAACTCTCAAACACTCACAAACACTCTCAAACACTCTCAACTCTCAAACACTCTCAAACACTCTCAACTCTCAAACACTCTCAACTCTCAAACACTCTCAACTCTCAAACACTCACAACTCTCAAACACTCACAAACACTCTCAAACACTCTCAACTCTCAAACACTCTCAAACACTCTCAACTCTCAAACACTCTCAAACACTCTCAACTCTCAAACACTCACAAACACTCTCAACTCTCAAACACTCTCAACTCTCAAACACTCACAAACACTCTCAACTCTCAAACACTCTCAAACACTCTCAACTCTCAAACACTCTCAAACACTCTCAACTCTCAAACACTCACAAACACTCTCAACTCTCAAACACTCACAAACACTCTCAAACACTCTCAACTCTCAAACACTCACAAACACTCTCAACTCTCAAACACTCACAAACACTCTCAAACACTCTCAACTCTCAAACACTCAGAAACACTCTCAAACACTCTCAAACACTCACAAACACTCTCAAACACTCTCAACTCTCAAACACTCACAAACACTCTCAAACACTCACAAACACTCTCAAACACTCACAAACACTCTCAAACACTCACAACTCTCAAACACTCTCAAACACTCTCAACTCTCAAACACTCACAAACACTCTCAACTCTCAAACACTCAACTCTCAAACACTCACAAACACTCTCAAACACTCTCAAACACTCTCAACTCTCAAACACTCTCAACTCTCAAACACTCACAACTCTCAAACACTCACAAACACTCTCAAACACTCTCAACTCTCAAACACTCTCAACTCTCAAACACTCACAAACACTCTCAAACACTCTCAAACACTCTCAAACACTCAACTCTCAAACACTCTCAAACACTCTCAACTCTCAAACACTCTCAAACACTCTCAAACACTCTCAACTCTCAAACACTCACAACTCTCAAACACTCACAAACACTCTCAAACACTCTCAACTCTCAAACACTCACAAACACTCTCAACTCTCAAACACTCTCAACTCTCAAACACTCACAAACACTCTCAAACACTCTCAACTCTCAAACACTCTCAAACACTCTCAACTCTCAAACACTCACAAACACTCTCAAACACTCTCAACTCTCAAACACTCTCAAACACTCTCAACTCTCAAACACTCACAAACACTCTCAAACACTCACAACTCTCAAACAGTCACAAACACTCACAAACACTCTCAAACACTCTCAACTCTCAAACACTCACAAACACTCTCAACTCTCAAACACTCTCAACTCTCAAACACTCACAAACACTCTCAAACACTCTCAACTCTCAAACACTCTCAAACAGTCACAAACACTCTCAAACACTCTCAAACACTCACAAACACTCTCAACTCTCAAACACTCACAAACACTCTCAAACACTCTCAACTCTCAAACACTCTCAAACAGTCACAAACACTCTCAAACACTCTCAAACACTCACAAACACTCTCAACTCTCAAACACTCACAAACACTCTCAAACAGTTTAAAATGTAACACAGTTACAGTACGTCAGGTTTATTTTTTTGTTATATTTTAAAACAGTCTTCTGAGCCACAGCACTATTGGACTTAAACCGTTAGTTTAACACAGTCACAGTACGTCGGACAAAACCACAGTACGTCGGGTTTCTTTGCATTAAAGCCTAACCGTTTACTTCACCACAGCACATGGACTTAACCGTAAGTTTATAACACTGTGACAGTCAGACAACACCACACTACCTGGGGTTATTACTTTACACCCTACAGAGCCGCGGTGCGTCGGGATCTTTACACTATCGCTGTTTCACTTACTTTAGAAACACTTTTAGCTGTAATTCAACTGCCACCCTGCGTCGGGCTGATTCAGTTACTTTAGAATCTTAACAGAATTCTAACAAACACACAACAAGTTTCACTTTAGAAACGATTCACACACAACTCTGTC
>NC_062522.1:545000-547500 GCF_022655615.1 Tachysurus fulvidraco | reverse complement strand
ATGGTGATGACGTCGGTATGACTTTAAACAAATGAGCATATCGCATCATCGCGAACCTTATTTTGATGCCTTAGTTTTTACAGAACTTCGTGCCAAGTTAAAGCGTGTCGAGCTGTTTTAATGTTGTTTTAGATGTATTATGGCCGAACACTTTAATATTATTTTATTGCTTTTGTATTAGTTGTTTGAAGAGTAAAAAAAAAGGTCGGTCTTAACGCAAATTTACAACTGGAAGTCGGTCGGACTTAAATTGAGTCGGTCCTAAATTGACGGTCGGTCGGGTTTCGGCAAACAAGAGTATTTTTAAGGACGGCCTCAGTGATGTTCATGTCACAAACTTTGACCATACACTTTTTGCCAAACTCTCCCACATTAAAGGGCAGATTTTGCTGTTTCTGCTGCCACAATAAAGCTTTACAGCCTTTACAGCAGCTTCACTTTCTGCTTTAGCTTTCATGAACATAGTCTGACGGGAAACCAGACTTTTTTCATCTCCTCCACCTTCTGGAGCTTCTGCTTTACGTCCAGGTCCTTATACTTCTCATAATGTTTCATGTCATAGTGTCTTCTTATGTTCTATACTGTCGTTACAGACACGTTAGCTCCGTTAGCACACAACACAACCTGGGTTGTTAACGACTGCCAACAGAGAATGAGGGGCGCTTGGTGTTTCGTGACTATGTGTCAATACAGTGGCAAGGCATTCTGGGATATGTAGTATTAGCATGTGGCATGTGGCTAGCCAGCTGTAATGCACATTTGACATGATCTCATGGGCCAAATATAATTACACCGCGGGCCAAATTTGGCCCGCAGGCCAGAGTTTGACACCTCTGGTTTATACAAACACAAAACCAGACATCCCAAGTGTCCCGGATGTTCTGGGAGTCTCCCGCATATTGATAGCGGCTCCCTGATGCCCGCAAATTAGTTACAATCTCCCGGAATCTAGAGTAACTTTGAACAAATGTTTTAAACTCATGGTATCTTAAGCATGTAACCTAGTGAGCAGCAGAAGTATCAAGAGATGGAGATTTAAGCTCGAGGTAGTGCTTGGAATAGAGGGTCTGTCACATGCTGTGAAATGGGGAGAGAGAGAAAGAGTGGGTGTGTGGGTGTTTGAGAGGAGAGAGAGAGAGAGAGAGAGAGAGAGAGAGTGTGTGGTTTGAGAGAGAGAGAGAAAGAGAGTGTGTGTGTGGTGTGTGTGTGTTTGAGAGAGAGAGCAGAGAGGAGAGAGAGGGAGTTGTGGTGTGTGTGAGGTGTTGTGGTGGTGTGTGTGGTGTGGTGGGAGAGAGAGAGAGAGAGAGAGAGAGAGAGAGAGAGAGAGAGAGAGTGTGTCTCACCAGATTTAGGAAATGTAATGACATAAACATCATCGTCTCTGATCTGGAACGTCTTCGCACTGTCTTTGTACTGTGTAAAACTGTCCTTGTTGGAAGTAGGAAAGACGAATCCTCTGTAGGACAGGAGCTTGTCTCCGATCTTCTGGAACTCCTGCTCAGCCATGGTGTGGTGCGTTCAACTCACTCTCAAGCCGCCTTCACACTGCACACGACAAACGACCGCAGGTAAACCGGAAGTCATTCATTTCCTATGGAGAGTCGCCAGGTCCCTGCGTGAGGTGCCGACCATCTGCGGCTCCGTTTTGAGCGTTGGATCCGTTAAAAACTTGAACTTGTGCGACTACACCGCATCCGATATGCCGACCGTATGTGATGTACTTCAATGTTGTCCAATCAGGTTCGTGTGCGCGAGGTGATAAGAATTATTAAAAAGTATTAACATAAACTTTAGTAATTTTTAAACTTTATCCAAAACAATCTTTTTGTTTTAAATACATTGTTATTGATAAAAAAAAGTAATAAATTAATTTATATTGTGTTATATGTATTATTTTTAATGTTGTCCCATGTTTCCTCAAATTATTCGCGGCATAGATTGTTTGTACTCCTGACGTCATTCACCATGATAAATGCTAATTAAGTTTGCAAACATTTAGCCCATTTCGGGAACACGCTTCCATGCTTCATTTTTCCTGTAAGCATCTCTGTACTAGTGATGGCCAGTTCGTGAACGAATCGTTCTTTTGAACCAGTTCTTTTTAGTGAACTGGATAAACCGGTTCACCAAATCGGATTGATTCGGTCTAAACAGTTCTCGTCTTGAGTCAGCGCTGATCCACAAGTTACAGAAGTTACACACTTTCGGTCATGCCTGACAGTCGGTCCGACTGTAAATAAACTAATATCCCGGAGTATATGTAACTCCTGTACACTGAACTGACATGTTGTGCTGAGAGAACTGTGAGCTCGAGCTGTTGATAGTGCGCATGCGTGAATAACTGAACCGATACAGCGAATCATCAGTACACTGAACTGAGAACTGTTTCGGACGCGTCCGACATACTGTTGATGCTGCGCATGCGTGAACCTTCAGAGCAAATTATACATATTGGGATATGCATAGTAACTAGTCATAGGCTATTAAACATTTTTATTAA
>NC_062522.1:527500-535000 GCF_022655615.1 Tachysurus fulvidraco | reverse complement strand
TGCTTAGGGTGAGTTCCTGTGTGTGTGTGTGTGTGTGTGTGTGTGTGTGTGTGTGTGTGTGTGTGTGTGTGTGTGTGTGTGTGTGTGTGCAGTTCTCATTTTCACTTTGCGTACATGGACATCCAATCATTCTGGCTTTGTAGAAGCCAACGTACTGGAGTCATTTTTCTTAGCCAACTTTTTATTAATTGCTTCTCCTCCTACAGCTTCCGAGCCACATGCACCAAATTACAGATATGTTGTAGAACCTGGTCTGAAGTTTGTTGCTATGACTTTTCTAAGTGATCCGAGTACCGGTACTTCCGGTATCGGGTCTCAAAGTGGCCTTTTTTCCCATAGACTCTCATTGTAAACTTTAGAGGTTTATAATTCGGCAAGCTTTCGAACTCTCTACACCAAACTCGACCAGCTCCTTTAGGGTGAGACCTTGTACAAAAAGTATCAAACTGGTGTACAGACTGTCCTTTAGGTTGTCCTGTAGCCCCGCCCACAATATATGCAAATAAAACTTTTTGCAACATGGAGGTGTGACATATCAAAACACTCAGAACAATGAGGGGACCTTCCTCAAAAGTATTCGAATGATGTCACATGCCCGTGTCCACTTAACTCCAAATGTTTTGGCACCCTATCTTTCTGTCCACTTGTCCATTCGCCTCCAAAAAACACTAGCCTTTGTGAATACTTGCACCATCAAAGCCAACATCAAAGTTTGTCGTGAAGAACTTTACAAATCTAGTTCAAATTCCAATTCAGCTTATTTGTCTAGCGCTTTTAATTCCCATTGTCTCAAAGCAGCTTTACAGAAGTACAGAAATAGAAGAGAGAAAAATTATAATAAACATATAATAATAATAATTAGACGAAGATGAAAAAAATAAGAATTAAAATAAACAAAATGAATAAATACAATTAAAGTTTTAAATTAATTAAAAAAAGATTAACTTAAATTTTAAAATACTATATATCTATCCCTGTCCCCAATGAGACTCAGAAGTGAACCTCATCCCCATCTGGGTGACACTCTACAGTAAATAGTGTAAATGTAAATAATGTCCTTTCTACAACAGTTTATAACAGTGCAGCCGAGAGCTCCTGAGGAACTAATGGGTCATCATAAACTCTGAGTTCAGCTCAGACCTGATTGCTGATAAACACCAGAACATACAGCTGACTGACACAACATTGGTACAGAAGAAGACATGACAGTCTCCGGGTGGCTTCATACACAACAACCCCATGAGACACTGATGACCATGTAGATCAATCCCTGTCAGGCTGACCACCGGGAGACGAGACTCCAACCAGGGGTAGAACATCAGGACTGATGGAGTAGCTCCATAAGAAGATATGATCAGGCTACAGAGACAGAGAGAGAGAGAGAGAGAGAGAGAGAATTGTTGGGTGTACATTATGTGTAAAGTGCAGACAGGGACTCCATCAAGACGAGCTATGACATCATAACTAAAAGTCTAGAGCCAGAAGGTGACACAGACATGAGGACTTCCTGGGATGTAAAGCGTACCACCGCTCCACAGTCTGTAGACCTGAGTGACTTGTGATGGTGGTAAGGAGACAACATCCAGACGTCCCAGTTCACCAAACACTCTGTAACCATGAACCCTCCAGATCTGCTCCTTTACCTCAGAAAAGCGATTCATAAACATCTAAACTAAACAGATGTGTTTTTATCCTGGACTTAAACACTGACACTGTGTCTGAGTCCTGAACACTAATTAGAAGTCTGTTCTATAACTGTGGGGCTCTGTGAGAAAAAGTTCTGCCCCCTGCTGGTGACTTTAATACTTGAGGTACCAACAAATATCCTGCACCTTTAGATCGATGTAGGTGTGACGACACCTAAAGATCTCTCAGTACTGTGGTGACATTTCTGTCCTGTGACACGATTTCAGTAATAATCTTTTCAGTGCTAGCTCCACATTCTTAGTACAGAGAACGTTGCTCTGTTATCTCTCAGGTTTTTCTCAAAATGAACAAATCACCAGCACGTGGAAAGGATTTATTTCACATTAACAAATTCACAACATTCTCTATACACTGAGTCAGAAAGTGAAGATGTTGTTCAACTTTCACAGCCAAATTCCATTATACAGAGCTTTTAACTTCCCATTGTCTCACAGCAGCTTTACAGAAGTACAGAAACAGACAAGAGAGAAAAATAAATAAATATATAAGAAGAAGAAGAAAAAATAAGAAGAAAAGTAAATGAATATATACAATTATAGTTTACAATTAATTGAACTATTTATCTCTAACATTTATCCCTAATGATCAAACCTGAGGTGACGGTGGTGAGGAAAACCTCCCTGAGATGATATGAGGAAGAAACCTTGAGAGGAACCAGACTCATCCTCATCCTCATCCTCATTTGGGTGACACTGGACAGGAAATTATGTCAATGTTAATTACGTCATTTCTACAAAAGTTTTAAATTGTGCGACTGAGAGCTTCTGAGGAACTAATGAGTTCAGCACAAACTCTGATTTCAGCACAAACCTAACATTAATTACTTCCTGTCACACGTCATTAACGTCATTAACGTCACTAATGTCACTAACTTCACTAATGTCACTAACGTCACTAACGTCACTAATGTCACTAGGTTAACTGTTCTACTTCCATCTATGCATCAGACAGTAAATAAGAACTAACTGCTAACTGGAGGTAGGAACTGAAGATGTTAATGAGGAACTTTGGACCACACACACCTTTTTATTGTAGCCAGGTTTAGACTTTACAGAGTTTCATACGAGTCAATCTCAGTTTAATCACAGATCTGTGTCACATACATGACGACATGAACACCAACATGTCACTGTTTCACGTCAGTGTGACGGCAGCATGAACTTGACCACTGAAGAGTCTGAGCTTTATAAACTATAAACTCTGTCAGTTTTACATCATTACACACCTTCAGGAGGCAAATAAATGACTCAGTTTGAGCTGTTTCTAAAGAGACCTGTGCATTATTTCTTTTTCTTGTTCACTCAGATAGGGACATCTCCCCTAAAGGAGGACAAGGAAGCGTTTGCTATAGTGCCTGTGTCTCCAGCTGAGGTCAGAGATCTGGATTTTGCCAATGATGCCAGTAAAGTTCTGGCCTCCATTGCTGGCAAACTGGAGAAGGGCACCATCACCCAGAATGAAAGGAGGTACACACTCCACTTCCTGTCTGTCCTTCTGCTCCCACACTGATTTGTCCTTCTGCTCACCTGCTCTTCTGTCCTGTAAACACCCCCAGGGCAGTGACCAAGCTACTGGAGGACCTGGTGTATTTTGTGGTGGACATCCCCAACAGTGCCCAGGACGTGCTGGAGATCACAGTGAACAAACCTAACAGAGAGAGGCAGAAACTCATGAGAGAGCAGAACATCCTCAAACAGGTACACACTCATACTCCTTATACAGGTACACACTCATACAGGTACACACTCATACATGTACACACTCACACTCCTCAAACAGGTACACACTCATACATGTACACACTCACACTCCTCAAACAGGTACACACTCATACATGTACACACTCACACTCCTCAAACAGGTACACACTCATACAGGTACACACTCACACTCCTCAAACAGGTACACACACATACTCCTTATACAGGTACACACTCATACAGGTACACACTCATACATGTACACACTCACACTCCTCAAACAGGTACACACTCATACATGTACACACTCACACTCCTCAAACAGGTACACACTCATACATGTACACACTCACACTCCTCAAACAGGTACACACTCATACATGTACACACTCACACTCCTCAAACAGGTACACACTCATACAGGTACACACTCATACATGTACACACTCACATCCTTATACATGTACACACTCATACAGGTACACACTCACACTCCTTATACATGTACACACTCATACAGGTACACACTCATACTCCTTATACATGTACACACTCATACAGGTACACACTCACACTCCTTATACATGTACACACTCACATCCTCAAACAGGTACACACTCATACATGTACACACTCACACTCCTCAAACAGGTACACACTCATACATGTACACACTCATACATGTACACACTCACATCCTTATACATGTACACACTCACACTCCTTATACATGTACACACTCACACTCCTTATACATGTACACACTCACACTCCTTAAACAGGTACACACTCATACATGTACACACTCCTTATACATGTACACACTCCTTATACATGTACACACTCATACATGTACACACTCCTTAAACAGGTACACACTCATACATGTACACACTCACACTCCTTAAACAGGTACACACTCATACATGTACACACTCCTTATACATGTACACACTCCTTATACATGTACACACTCATACATGTACACACTCCTTATACATGTACACACTCCTTATACATGTACACACTCATTATACATGTACACACTCATACTCCTTATACATGTACACACTCCTTATACATGTACACACTCACACTCCTTATACATGTACACACTCCTTATACATGTACACACTCCTTATACATGTACACACACACTCCTTATACATGTACACACTCCTTATACATGTACACACTCACATCAGTTCTTTGTTTTTCAATAAGAAACAAATAAAAGAAATGAAACCTTCTCTTCTCTCATTGCTGATGTCTCTCCTGGGTTTGATCAGATCTTCAAGCTCCTGCAGGCTCCATTTACTGACAGTGGTGATGGTCCCATGCTGCAGTTGGAGGAGCTGGCAGACCAACGCCACGCCCCTTTCCGCCATATCTGCCGCCTCTGCTACAGAGTTCTGCGTCATTCACAGCAGGACTACCGCAAAAACCAGGTACCATCAGCATCAGAACCTCCACCACAGCTACCATTCATCTAGCCTTAGTCTCAGAGGCTCCGCCCACAAAAGCTAACAATCATTTAGTCTCAGAGGCTCCGCCCACAAAAGCTAACAATCATTTAGTCTCAGAGGCTCCGCCCACAGCTATCACTCCATTTTGCCTCCATCTGAGTAACTTTGTTAAGTTCACCATATAGTAAATAAACTGTGTGTGTGTGTGTGTGTGTGTGTGTGTGTGTATAGGAGTACATAGCTAAGCAGTTCCGCTTCATGCAGAAGCAGATTGGTTATGACGTGTTAGCAGAGGACACCATCACAGCTCTGCTCCACAACAACCGCAAACTGCTGGAGAAACACATCACTGCTGCTGAGATCGACACCTTCGTCAGTCTGGTCCGCAAGAACAGAGAGCCCAGGTGTGTGTGTGTGTGTGTGTGTGTGTGTGTGTGTGTGTGTGTGTGTGTGTGTGTTTGTGTGTGTGTGTGTGTGTGTGTGTGTGTGTTTCTGTGTGTGAGTGTGTGTGTGAGAGTGTGCGTGTGTTTGTTTCTGTGTTTCTGTGTGTTTGTGAGTGTGTGTGTGTGTGTGTGTGTGTGTGTGTTGTTTGTTGTTGTGTCTGTTTTGTGATGTTGTTGTTTGTGTGTGTGTGTGTGTTTGTTTGTTTTTGTGTGTGTTTGTGTGTTTGTTTTTTTTTTTGTTTGTGTTTTGTTGTGTGTTTTGTTTTTTTTGTTTGTTGTGTGTGTTTGTGTTGTGTTTTTTGTTTTGTGTTTGTTTTGTGTGTGTTTTGTGTTTTGTTGTCTGTTTGTGTGTGTGTGTGTGTGTTGTTCTGTGTTTTTGTGTTTTTTGTTTCGTCTTTGTGTTGTGTTTTGTGCGTGTGTTTGCGTGTGTGTGTGCTGTTTGTGTTGTTTGTGTGTTGTTTTGTGTTGTGTTTTGTGTTTTGTGTGTTTGTGTTGTGTTTGTGTGTGTTTTTGTGTGTGTGTGTGTTTGTTTTGTGTGTGTTTTTTTTTGTGTGTTGTTGTGTTTGTTTTGTTTGTTTGTGTGGTGTGTGTGTTTGTGTTTTTGTGGTGTGTGTGTTTGTGGTGTGTGTGTGTTTGTAGGTGTTTATTTGTGTTGTTTGTTTGTTTTTGTGCTTTGTGTGTGTTTTTTTGTGGTGTGTTTGTGTGTGTGTGTGTTGTGTGTTTTTTGTTTTTGTGTTTTTTTGTGTGTTGTGTTGTTTTTCTTGTGTGTGAGTGTGTTGTGTTGTTGCTGTGTGTGTGTGTGTGCGTGTGTGAGTGTGTGTGTGAGTGTGTGTGTGTGTGTGTGTGTTTGTGAGTGTGTGTGTGTGTGTGTGTGTGTGTGTGTGTGCGTGCGTGCGTGCGTGTGAAAGTAAAGAAACATGTCCAGTTAGTTTCAGTAGTTTTAGTTTTTATGTAAATTGATCAGGAATGTGATTAGGAATGTGTTCAGGAATGTGATTAGGGATGTGTACAGGAATGTGTTCAGGAATGTGATTAGGGATGTGTACAGGAATGTGTTCAGGAATGTGATTAGGGATGTGTACAGGAATGTGTTCAGGAATGTGATTAGGGATGTGTTCAGGAATGTGTTCAGGAATGTGATTAGGGATGTGTACAGGAATGTGTTCAGGAATGTGTTCAGGAATGTGTTTTGTGTGATGTAACGTTCCCTAATGTGTGTGACTGTGTGTGCAGGTTCCTGGATTATTTATCAGATCTGTGTGTCTCTATGAACAAATCCATACCTGTGACTCAGGAGCTCATCTGTACTGCAGTGTTGGATCAGGCTAACTCTGATATCCTCATCGAGACCAAGTACACAACACAACACACAACATCTACACAACACTGATTATACACACACACACAAATACTACACAACACTGATTATACACACAACATCTACACAACACTGATTATACACACAACATCTACACAACACTGATTATACACACACAACATCTACACAACACTGATTATACACACAACATCTACACAACACTGATTATACACACAACATCTACACAACACTGATTATACACACAACATCTACACAACACTGATTATACACACACAACATCTACACAACACTGATTATACACACAACATCTACACAACACTGATTATACACACAACATCTACACAACACTGATTATACACACAACATCTACACAACACTGATTATACACACAACATCTACACTACACTGATTATACACACACAACATCTACACAACACTGATTATACACACAACATCTACACAACACTGATTATACACACAACATCTACACAACACTGATTATACACACAACATCTACACAACACTGATTATACACACAACATCTACACAACACTGATTATACACACAACATCTACACTACACTGATTATACACACACAACATCTACACAACACTGATTATACACACAACATCTACACAACACTGATTATACACACAACATCTACACAACACTGATTATACACACAACATCTACACAACACTGATTATACACACAACATCTACACAACACTGATTATACACACACAACATCTACACAACACTGATTATACACACACAACATCTACACAACACTGATTATACACACACAACATCTACACAACACTGATTATACACACAACATCTACA
>NC_062522.1:515000-520000 GCF_022655615.1 Tachysurus fulvidraco | reverse complement strand
ATACGGACACACACACAGATACAGACTCACATAGATACAGACACACACAGATACAGACACACACACAGATACAGACTCATACAGACACACACAGATACAGACACACACAGACACACACACAGATTCAGACACACACACACACACACAGATACAGACACACACAGACACACACAGATACAGACACACACAGATACAGACACACACACAGACACACACACAGACACACACACAGATACAGACACACACAGACACACACAGACACACACACAGATACAGACTCACACAGATACAGACACAGACACAAACACAGATACAGACACAGACACACACACAGACACACACAGATACAGACACACACAGACACAGATACAGACACACACATACACACACACAGACACACACACAGATACAGACTCACACAGACACACAGATACAGACTCACACAGACACACAGATACAGACACACACATGCACATACACAGATACAGACACACAAAGATACAGACACAGACACACACACACAGACACACACACAGATTCAGACACACACACACACACAGATACAGACACACACAGACACACACAGATACAGACACACACACACAGATACAGACATACACAGACACACACAGATACACACAGATACAGACACACACACAGATACAGACATACACAGACACACACAGATACAGACACACACAGATACAGACACACACAGACACACACACAGATACAGACACACACAGACACACACACAGACACACACACAGATACAGACTCACACAGACACACAGATACAGACTCACACAGATACGGACACACACACAGATACAGACTCACATAGATACAGACACACACACAGATACAGACACACACACAGATACAGACTCATACAGACACACACAGATACAGACACACACAGACACACACACAGATTCAGACACACACACACACACAGATACAGACACACACACAGATACAGACACACACAGACACACACAGATACAGACACACACAGATACAGACACACACACAGACACACACACAGACACACACACAGATACAGACACACACAGACACACACAGACACACACACAGATACAGACTCACACAGATACAGACACAGACACAAACACAGATACAGACACAGACACACACACAGACACACACAGATACAGACACACACAGACACAGATACAGACACACACATACACACACACAGACACACATACAGATACAGACTCACACAGATACAGATACAGACACACACACAGATACAGACACACACAGATACAGACACACACACAGACACACACAGATACAGACACACACACAGACACACACACAGACACACACACAGACACACACAGATACAGACACACACACAGACACACACAGATACAGACACACACAGACAGACACACACACAGACACAGACACAGATACAGACTCATACAGACACACACAGATACAGACACACACAGACACACACAGACACACACACAGACACACACACAGATAAAGACTCACACAGATGCAGACACACACAGATACAGACACACACACAGACACACACACACACAGACACACACAGATACAGACACACACAGATACAGACTCACACAGATGCAGACACACACAGATACAGACACACACACAGACACACACACAGATCCAGACTCACACACAGATACAGACACACACACAGATACAGACACACACAGACAGACACAAGCACGCACGCACACACAGACACACACAGATACAGACACACACACAGACACACACAGACACACACACAGATACAGACTCATACAGCCACACACAGATACAGACTCATACAGACACACAGACACACACAGATACAGACACACACACAGATACAGACACACACACAGATACAGACACACACACACACAGACACACACACAGACACACACACACAGATACAGACTCATACAGACACACACACAGATACAGACACACACACAGACACACACAGATACAGACTCATACAAACACACACAGATACAGACACACACACAGACACACACACAGATTCAGACACACACACACACACACAGACAGACACACACACAGACACACACAGATACAGACACACACACAGATACAGACACACACACAGACACACACACAGATACAGACACACACACAGACACACACACAGATACAGACACACACACAGATACAGACTCACACAGATACAGACACAGATACAGACACATACACAGATACAGACTCATACAGACACACACAGATACAGACACACACACAGACACACACACAGATTCAGACACACACACACACACACACAGATACAGACACACACAGACACACACAGATACAGACACACACACAGATACAGACACACACAGACACACACAGATACAGACACACACAGACACACACAGATACAGACACACACAGACACACACAGGCACACACACAGATACAGACTCACACAGACACACAGATACAGACTCACACAGATACAGACACACACACAGATACAGACTCACACAGATACAGACACACACACAGATACAGACTCATACAGACACACACAGATACAGACACACACACAGACACTCACAGATTCAGACACACACACACACACACACACACACAGATACAGACACACACAGACACACACAGATACAGACACACACACAGACACACAGATACAGACACACACAGACACACACAGATACAGACACACACACAGATACAGACACACACAGACACACACACAGACACACACACACAGATACAGACTCACACAGATACAGACACACACAGACACACACACAGATACAGACTCACACAGATGCAGACACACACAGATACAGACACACACACAGACACACACAGATACAGACACACACACAGACACACACACAGACACACACACAGATACAGACACACACACAGACACACACACAGATACAGACTCACACACACACAGACACACACACAGACACACACACAGATACAGACTCATACAGACACACACAGATACAGACACACACAGACACACACACAGACACACACACAGATACAGACTCACACAGATGCAGACACACACAGACACACACAGATACAGACTCACACAGATACAGACACACACACAGATACAGACTCACACAGATACAGACACACACACAGATACAGACACACACAGATACAGACTCATACAGACACACACAGATACAGACACACACACAGACACACACAGATTCAGACACACACACACACACAGATACAGACACACACAGACACACACAGATACAGACACGCACAGATACAGACACACACACAGACACACACACAGGCAGACACACACAGATACAGACTCACACAGATACAGACACACACACAGACACACACACAGACACACACACACAGATACAGACACACACAGACACACACAGATACAGACACAGACACACACAGATACAGACACACACACAGACACACACAGATACAGACACACACACAGACACACACACAGATACAGACACACACACACAGACACACACACAGATGCAGACACACACAGATACAGACACACACACACAGACACACACACAGATGCAGACACACACAGATACAGACACACACACAGACACACACAGATACAGACATACACAGACACACACAGATACAGACACACACAGATACAGACACACACAGACACACACACAGATACAGACACACACAGACACACACACAGACACACACACACAGATACAGACTCACACAGACACACAGATACAGACTCACACAGATACGGACACACACACAGATACAGACTCACACAGATACAGACACACACACAGATACAGACACACACACAGATACAGACACACACAGACACACACACAGACACACACACAGATACAGACTCACACAGACACACAGATACAGACTCACACAGATACGGACACACACACAGATACAGACTCACACAGATACAGACACACACACAGATACAGACACACACACAGATACAGACACACACACAGATACAGACTCATACAGACACACACACAGATACAGACTCACACAGACACAAACAGTTACAGACACACACAGATACAGACACATACGGACACACACAGATACAGACTCATAAAGACACACACAGATACAGACACACACACAGATACAGACTCAAACAGACACACACAGATACAGACACATACGTACACACACAGATACAGACTCATACAGACACACACAGATACAGACACACACACAGATACAGACTCATACAGACACACACAGATACAGACACACAAAGACAGACACAAGCACGCACGCACACACAGACACACACAGATACAGACACACACACAGACACACACACAGATACAGACTCATACAGCCACACACAGATACAGACTCATACAGACACACAGACACACACAGATACAGACACACACACAGATACAGACACACACACAGATACAGACACACACACAGATACAGACACACACAGACACACACACACACAGATACAGACTCATTCAGACACACAGATACAGACACACACACAGACACACACACAGATTCAGACACACACACACAGATACAGACACACACAGACACACACACAGATACAGACACACACAGACACACACAGATACAGACACACACACAGACACACACACAGATACAGACACACACAGACACACACAGATACAGACACACACACAGACACACACACAGATACAGACACACACAGACACACACACATACAGACTCACACAGACACAGAGATACAGACACACACAGACACACACACAGATTCAGACTCACACAGATACAGACACACACACAGATACAGACTCATACAGACACACACACAGATACAGACACACACACAGATACAGACACACACACAGGTACAGACACACACACAGGTACAGACACACACAGATACAGACACACACAGATACAGACACACACACAGGTAC
>NC_062522.1:500000-510000 GCF_022655615.1 Tachysurus fulvidraco | reverse complement strand
CAAAATAATTGTTTCTCCTTCTTCTTCTTATAATTATAATTATTATTATGTAGCTGTTTGACTCCGTTTTAATCCCTTATGATGACTGAAATCACCTAAAGAAACTGATCAGAAGTTTACATCCCCTTGAATGTTTGGCCACATTATAAACACACGAGCTCTAAATGTCTATTAAAGGGACGTTTCCACACCTGAGACTCACTGTAACTGTAATTAGTGTCTGTACATAAATATACAGTGAGTGTCTCAGCTCATGATGCACTGACTGGCTGGATACTGCACCATGGGGAACACTAAAGACCTGCTAGAGGATCTTTTAAACAGGAAAAAGATATAAAAAGATCTCAACACTTGAAAATCCCAGTCAGTGCTGTTCAGACTCTGATAAAGAGGCAGAAAATAAGAGGCGGTGTTGATACTCAGCCATAATGAGGTAGAGATTAAAGGATTTCACTCACTACTGACAGACAAATCGTTCAAACACCTTGGAGACAAATACAGGCTGCTGTGGAACAAAGTGCTGATGTTTTAAGGAGAACAATAAGGAGGGACTTGAACATGACAATGATCTGAAGCACAAGACAAGGTCGACCCTCCAGTGCATACAGAAGGAACAGCTGAAGGTTCTGGTCCTCTTTACATTTATATTTACAGCATTTGGCAGATGCCCTTATTGAGAGCGATGTGCTTAAGTGCCCAAGTCTCTGTCATTGGTAACTTAAGATACCATGAGTCTAAAACATTGGCATTGTTCAAAGGTTTTTTTGTTTTATATAAACATATGTGCTTCAAACAGGGAAGGAAGTGCTAGTTTAAGTTGAATAAGCTAGTTGTTAGATGCAGATCTGAGGGTGTGAGGTGCAGTGTGAGGAGTGATGAGGGCTTTGGTGTAAGAGGGAGATGGTCTGGTTTTGGCTTTGTAGGTCAGCATCAGTGTTTAAACCTGATGTGTTCAGCTACAGGAGCCAGTGGAGGAACACAGCGGTGTGGTGGTGTGGAGAACTTAGGCAGGTTGAAGATGTCACACAGCTGCATTATGGGTCATTTATAGAGGACGTGTTCATATGTAGAGCTGATAGCAGTAGCACAATTATTACAAAAGACTTCATGACACCATTGATGTTAAAGGGGACAACAGCACATCAATACAAAGAACTAAAGGTATGCAAACTTTTCACCTGGGAATTTTGATGATTGTTCCATGGTCACAAATTCTCCCAAGGTATGCAAACTTTTGAGTACAACTGTATGTATCGGATGATCATGTTTGTCCTAATCAGAGAAATACAGTTATAAAACAGACAGAACAGAGGGAAGAAGTGTGTTTATCAGCCATAAGCAATCTGTTCCATTTTATATCATCTAAAAAAACAAGCTTTTCCCAGAAAATACGGTAATAATCTGCATTGGCTGGGCATCATAGTGGGATCTTTGTAGTTAAAGCACAGTCCTTGTGTCGTATGCACACCATCTAAGTTATAATATCAGCCTTTAATTTATCATTTATAAGGGCTCACTTTCAGCCCTATGGGGTTTGAGTCCTTATATAACTTTGTAATCTGACAGAATTGTCTGTATGGAGATGGAAATATTACCGACTTCAATATCTTTCTGTTGACCATCATACAGTGAATATAACCATCATGTCATTGCTCTTATCTGTGCCACAAAATACTGATCACTACAGGATTGTGGGGTAAGTCATGGCCTAATGGTTGGACAGTCTGACTTGTAATCCTAAGGTTGTGGGTTCGAATCTCAGGCCGGCCACGACTGAGGTGCCCTTGAACAAGGCACCGAACTGATTATGTTCCATCTTGTTGTATGATAGATTTGTCAGATCTTTGGCAAATTAAATCCCAAATAAATAAATGATTGAGTCGTGTGTTTGTCCCCCAGGTGAAGATGGCATATGTGAACTTCCTGAATCACTGCTACGTGGACACAGAGGTGGAGATGAAGGAGATCTACACCAGTAATCACATGTGGAAGCTCTTTGATGACTTCCTGGTGGATATCTGCAGAGTAAGAGCTCTTTAATAGTAACATAGTCAATTATTCTGTTTAATTCATTTCAGTTTTCTAAACCTTCATGACACATAACACAACCGGAGCTTGTAAAATGTCTGGATGTCTTGGGATGGGCAGAAAAGAGAAGAGTGGAGAGGAATTAATGTAGCTGCTGTTCATTATATAAGCAAGCACTAAATGATAATGTGCATGTATTAGAGCACAATATTATGGGATGTATTGTGTGTGTTTCTGACCTAATAATATTAAGAAGATGCTCGCCAGCTTTATGTTACACTCTTTACAGTAATTTAATTTGGGATGTGATCTAACACACATGTTGTTGGTGTAGCTGTAGTAATAAGTTTATCTAGCTCTTCCTGTCCTGTACTTGTAAAGCTCTGTAGTTGTGTGTGTAGAGAAGTCCAGACAGATCAGGCAGGTTATTTGTGTATCTGTCTTTAGTGGTCAGAATAATAGTTCTACTGAGTCGATAACGTGGTGAGACACAGTTAGTCTGTTCTATAGGTAGTGTGTACATTATGAGGTAATGGTCTGTGATGTCATCACTTATGATATCTATATCAGTGACATCTATTCTGTGTGATATTATTAAATCTAAAGCATCGTTTGTATCGTCAGCGTGAATGTAAAAATCTCCTACAATTAACGCTTTATCAAAGTTAACCAACAGGTCTGAAAGAAGATCTGCAAATTCTCTAAGAATTCAGTGTAGGGCCCTGAGGCCCTGGGGGTCTGGGGGTCTGTACACGGTCGCTAGAGCAAGAGACATCAGGGCTTTTTCTGTATGTCCAATAGTGTGACTTTAAGCACCTTAAAGTAGTTAAACCTGGATCCTGTTCTCTGAGTAACAGTAAAGAAATCACCTGTTTATTGTACTGTGTTGTGATGTCAGACACCCATGTGACCTACATGACCTCTGCATGACCTTTGTTTCCAGGTGTGTAACAATACAAGTGACCGTAAGCATGCAGACATGGTTCTGGAGCGATATGTGACTGATACCATCATGAGCATCGTCACCACCTTCTTCAGCTCTCCATTCTCTGACCAGAGCACCAGCCTCCAGGTGAGGGACACAGACAGCAGCCAATCAGAGCACAGTAATCCTGAGAGATGCCGCCGCCCACTTTCATAAACAAAAAGCAAACTACAGAAGGAATAAAGACTTGATGGTGTTCGGTTACAGGACAATAAGCAGATACTGTCACCTACTCAAACTGATTCAGTTTCTATAACAGAATCTTATCAGTTTGTCAAAGATTATAATTATTTATTTATTAGAGAACATGTTATATATCTCTTATTAATGTATAGTTACGTTACTATAGAAATAGAGTGTAATGTAATGTAATATAAATCTGCGCTCCTGTCAGAGCTGCTTTTAGAGAAAATTAACCAACACCTGACCACCAATCAGAGCCCAGAGCTCATGGTGTACTGTGGGCAGTCTGTGCTGTGAATGTTCCTCAGGGCAGAACTTATTAAATCCTCAGTTGTTAATGCTCTTGTTGAGATGATGGATTGATCTGTGGAGTTTGTTTGTGTTTGTGCCTCAGACTCGGCAGCCGGTGTTTGTTCAGCTTCTGCAGGGTGTGTTCCGTGTGTATCACTGTACCTGGTTGGTCCCGAGTCAGAAGGGCAGTGTGGAGGCATGTATAAAGGTCCTGAGTGACGTGGGTAAGACCTCATCTCACATCCTCTATCTACTGTGTGTGAAAACTGATCTCGCTGCTTTGTGTAAGAACATAAAACAGTTCAGGGTTAAAAGTCTTCACAACCAAACACCGGCTCAGTGAAGGAGGTTAATAGGTTCTTTTTGACTCTTTAGCTCTTAGATCTGTGTTGTTTATGTAGCTCGGTGTCTTTATGTAGCACCAGAATCCTAGAGGAATGTTGTTTCTGTCACACAGTTGCATATGAAACAGAAACAGACCCAAATACAGGGATATAATGTGATGGGGTTTTATTAGTAATAGCAGTGTAACATCCTCATAATGCTTACATGCAGTCGTCATTCACTCATAAGTTAAATAAATCAGCACTATATCTGACAACTGACCTGAGCACAGAGATCACTGAGCTGAATAATGAGCAGATAATTATATGAGGGGACACGGTGTCTTAGTGGTTAGCACGTTCGCCTCACACCTCCAGGGTTGGGGGTTCGATTCCCACCTCCACCTTGTGTGTGTGGAGTTTGCATGTTCTCCCCGTGCCTCGGGGGTTTCCTCCGGGTACTCCGGTTTCCTCCCCCGGTCCAAAGACATGCATGGTAGGTTGATTGGCATCTCTGGAAAATTGTCTGTAGTGTGTGTGTGTGTGTGTGTGAATGAGAGTGTGTGTGTGTGCCCTGTGATGGGTTGGCACTCCGTCCAGGGTGTATCCTGCCTCGATGCCCGATGACGCCTGAGATAGGCACAGGCTCCCCATGACCCGAGGTAGTTCGGATAAGCGGTAGAAGATGAATGAATGAATGAATAATTATATGAAGCTCAAATAGAATAAATATTGTCACATCCCTAGTTTCTTTTTCCCCTGCAGCTCTGTGCTTTATCTCACATCCACAGATCACATGTACAGAAAAGCACTTCAGCCCAAAACACAGTGTGATTCACTTCCTGCTGATTCAGAGTTAAAGCATTTTCTCATTAGAATGTTCCTGCATGCTGAACGTTCAGTTTATTATTAATTATGTTTACCTTCTGCTCTATGTTTATGTTCTGTAAAGCTGCTTTGAGACAATGTCTACTGTAAAAAGTGTTATACAAATAAACCTGAATTGAATTGAATTAAAGAGCCACAAAAGGGGGAGATGTGAACAGCCACTAACATAAATCTGTGTAACATCTGTTTTACAGCTAAAGGCCGAGCGATCGCTATCCCAGTGGATTTGGACTGTCTGGTGAATAATCTGTTTATCAAGTCCAACAACATTGTTCAGAAAACAGCTCTGAGCTGGAGACTGTCTGCTCGCAGCGCTACTCGCAGCTTCGTCCTCACAGCCTCCAGGGACTATCGCAACATCATCGAGAGACTGCAGGTGATAATGGGACTCCCACAACCTGCACAAGTTTACATCTCTACAGTGTGTTCATCCCTGTGTGTGTGTGTGTGTGTGTGTGTGTGTGTGTGTAGGACATAGTCTCAGCACTAGAAGAGCGTTTGAGGCCTCTGGTCCAGGCGGAGCTGTCCGTGTTGGTGGATGTTCTCCATCGTCCAGAGCTGCTGTTTCCTGAACACACTGAAGCTCATCGGAAGTGTGAGAGCGGAGGTTTCATCTGCAAGTATGCAATTCACACACACACACACACACACACACACACACACACACACACACACACACACACACACACACACACACACATAAAGACACGTCTTTAACACCAGTGGTATTTGCTTAACAATATCTTCATCTCTTTTGAGATGGTTAAATCATTGTTCATGTGGTAACAGGCTGATTAAACACACCAAGCAGCTGCTGGAGGAGAACGAAGAACGTCTGTGCATCAAAGTTCTGCAGACACTCAGAGAAATGATGACCAAAGACCGAGGGTATGGAGAAAAGGTAGGAGGAGGCGAGACTTCAGACATTATCACCTGGGAAATTTATTTACACACAGCCATAAAAATCTGTTAATGATCAATCAGTCAGACTAAAACACTCTGATGAGACGTATGACAAGCAGCTTGGTGGAGGCTCATTGTCTCCATGAATACAGTTACATTTACATTCATGGCATTTGGCAGGCAGCTGAGCGACATGTGCATGAAATCTCCATCAATGAGCACATCAACACTGTATGGCATACAATTACATTTATTTGTTTAGAGCCTTAAATAATTCACGTTGTCTCAAAGCCGCTTTAGAAAGTATAGCAGTATAGAAAATGCCACAGAATGAAGTTATTATATATCTGTAACATCTATCCTGAATGGGCAAGTCACAGCTGACAGTGGTGAGGAAAAACTCCCTGAGAAGATATGAGGCAGAAACCTTGAGAGGAACCAGACTCAGAAGGGAACCTCATAATTATTTGAGAGACACTTCATAGGAAATAATGTAATTATATAAATAATCTTTTTTTACATGAGTTTGTAGTCCAGTGGAATTGTGCAGCCAAGAGCTCCAGAGGAAATAAAAGGTTAATAAATGTTATGAAGACTAAGGAGCTTGCTGTGGACTTCAGGTTGAGGCAGCAGCAGAAATTCACTCCACTCACGGTTGGTGAAACCCCTGTGGAGAGATTGCATAAAGTAACTGGAGAACCTGACCGAGTGAAGAAATCCAGACAAATGTATCATCTGAGATTATCTCCAAATGATCCTGAGAACATTCAATACTGGTTAGAAGGAATGTGTTCATCCCAGGACCACAAAGCCCTGCAGAGAGCTGTTCCCCACCTGAACACATCTCCAGGTCTGCTCTTAAAATCCTTAAGGATTCCACCCTCCCCAGTAAGAGCCTGTTGGGTCTGATGGGTAAAATGTTTGGGAGCTGTTTGGGAGATTTCCAACATGGCAACTGCTACATCAGATCTCCTTAATATGTTCTGTTGGAACGCATTTCAGCATCAGTGAAAGTGACGTGACATACGGCTAAGTACAGTGACCCATACTCAGAATACAGCAGTGAACACACACACACCGTGAACACACACCCGGGGAGCAGTTGGGGGGTTCTGTGCCTTGCACAAGGGCCGGCCCGAGACTCGAACCCACAACCCACTCCCCCCCCTCAGTGTCTGATACTGATCATGAATAAGAACAGATGTGTGAGATATGACTAATGACTCCAGAGTGATTGTTCTCTGTCATATTAACTGTAAGCCACGTGGCCTTTCTCCATTATGTCCTCCTCTTATCTCACCTGAGTAATGATTTGTTCAGATGAAATCAGATTACTTCACACACATGATGCATGTTTTTCTCACACTCTTCACACCCACTTGTGTCTATAGCACATTGTTATGCATTTACTGTAAACTTTATAACAGCTGTAATAAGCATGTGCTTCATTAACGCTGTCCTTCACTCCTCTGTTACAGCTCATGGCATATGATGATGAGATGGATGTTACTGAGGTTGTTTTTTTTTCTTCATCTTTACCTCTTGTACTCTTTAACTTTTCTCCTTTACGTTTGTCCTTTTCTGTCCTTTTCTGTCCTTTTCTGTCTAAATCTTCACTATAGTGTAGTGTTTAGTGTGTGTGTGAGTGTAGGACCCTGTGGACGTGTTGTGGAAGTTTTCATTAATATTACGATCATATTATAAATAACATACTGTGTTACTGAGATTTAAAAATATAAATAAAAGTCGTGATCTGTTCAGTATTACACCTGTAAGAGCTGATGTCATGGCGGTGTAGCGTGTAGCATGTCTCCTCACGTCTCCTCATGTCTCCTCACGTCTCCTCATGTCTCCTCACGTCTCCTCATGTCTCCTCACGTCTCCTCACGTTTCCTCACGTCTCCTCATGTCTCCTCACATCTCCTCATGTCTCCTCACGTCTCCTCATGTCTCCTCACGTCTCCTCACGTCTCCTCACGTCTCCTCACGTCTCCTCACGTCTCCTCATGTCTCCTCACGTTTCCTCACGTCTCCTCATGTCTCCTCACATCTCCTCATGTCTCCTCACGTCTCCTCATGTCTCCTCACGTCTCCTCACGTCTCCTCACGTCTCCTCACGTCTCCTCACGTTTCCTCACGTCTCCTCATGTCTCCTCACATCTCCTCATGTCTCCTCACGTCTCCTCATGTCTCCTCACGTCTCCTCATGTCTCCTCATGTCTCCTCACGTCTCCTCACGTCTCCTCATGTGTCCTCATGTCTCCTCATGTCTCCTCATGTCTCCTCAGTTTGGTTCTTCTCACTTCCATGTGGGTTTTCCGGTTTCCTTGCACCTTGTGTGTGTGTGTGTGTGTGTGTGTGTGTGTGTGTGTGTGTGTGTATGTGTGTGTGTGTGTGACCATAAACCCTGGAGCTATGAGAGGAGAAGGCTAACCGCTGTGGCTCTGTGTATACCACAAAACTACACACAGTAATGTTTAGCTTCAGTGATTATTAGTGGTGAAGGAACACTGACATGTTACTCACGTTTTTCTCTTTAATTCTTTTCTCTTTACTTTCTGACTGATAAATCTCTCTCTCTCTCTCTCTCTCTCTCTCTCTCTCTCTCTCTCTCTCTCTCTCTCTCTCTCTCTCCATGTGATTATCATTAATCTTCTCAATACACATGATGTTAAACAATGAGCTGCATGATGCTGTGTGTGTGTGTGTGTTCACGCTGCATGGTGGTGATGACTAACCCAGCGTTAGTGTTCTGCTTTACTCACTCACTCAGCAGGTGGATGTGAATCTGCCACCAAAACAGCAGGAGGATCACAGAAGGGTATGTGACCATGACCCCCTGACGCCTGGACCTTTAGCTCTCAGTCCTGGAATCTCTGCACGTACACATATGACTGGCTACACACACACACACACACACACACGCACACACACACACACACACACGCACACAGACTGACAGTTACCGTACATGCTCACACAGGGAGAAGCTCTGAGGCAGATACTGGTGAACCGTTACTATGGTAACTTCAGGATTGGAGGGAGGAGGGACAGTCTGACCACCTTCACTAACACAGGACTCACACCTGCAGGTCCAAGCAAGAACCAATCAGGTACATGTTCTACTGGGTACAACTGCTATGGACTAAAGCACTTACTATCATAAATGTTATAGGAAAGTGCGCTACAGTGTGTGTGTGTGTGTGTGCGTGTGTGTCTGTGTGTGTCTGTGTGTGTCTGTGTGTGTCTGTGTGTGTAGGTCGGGCTGAGATGTCTCTAACAGAAGTACAGTGCCATCTGGACCGTGAGGGGGCATCTGACCTGGTCATTGATCTCATCATGAACACAAATAGTGACCGTGTCTTTCAGGAGAGCATACTATTGGCTATCGCTCTGCTGGAGGGCGGGAACACCACTATACAGGTCTGAATCGACACAGAACATATAACCTGTGTGTGTGTGTGTGTGTGTGTGTGTGTGTGTGTGTGTGTGTGTGTGTGTGTGTGATATCATGTGTCTGTATGTCTGCTTTACTGCAGCGCTCTTTTTATAAACGACTCACTGAAGACAAGAAGTCAGAGAAGTTCTTCCGGGTGTTTTATGACCGAATGAAAGCGGCCCAGATGGAGATCAAAGCCACAGTTACCGTAAATACCAGTGACCTTGGCAACAAGCGCCGTGACGATCATGCTGACCGAGACACGCCTCAGCGGCGTAGAGGTCAGTGATGTAACATCAGCATCTCTTCAAATAATAATAATAATAAAGGTTTAAATTTTTGAAAAGACAAAATTATAAATATAAATAAGACTAAATAAATTCAGTTCATTAAAGACTGAAAAAATCTGATGATCACATTCATAGATTAGTCATAAAGTCTTGTTACACAACTGCACTGTTTTTACCAGACAGTACACAGTTATAACAGGTGAGGTGTTAGATGGTCTTATAAGTGTCATATATAGTCATCCTGCCTGACATATAATCCCACTCTCAGTGTTTATAATGATTTATAATCCCACTCCCAGTGTTTATAATGATTTATAATCCCACTCAGTGTTTATAATGATTTATAATCCCACTCTCAGTGTTTATAATGATTTATAATCCCACTGTCAGTGTTTATAATGATTTATAATCCCACTCTCAGTGTTTATAATGATTTATAATCCCACTCTCAGTGTTTATAATGATTTATAGTCCAAGTCAGTGTTTATAATGATTTATAATCCAAGTCTGTGTTTATAATGATTTATAATCCAAGTCTGTGTTTATAATGATTTATAATCCAAGTCTGTGTTTATAATCCCACTCTCAGATTGCATCCTGGTCCCTAACAGTTTTTGCTTTCTTTAGGAAAGGACTCATTGGTCATGGTGACAGACGATGCTCGCGTACA
>NC_062522.1:480000-495000 GCF_022655615.1 Tachysurus fulvidraco | reverse complement strand
CACTAAACACATCACTAAACACATCACATCTAAACACATCACTAAACACATCACTAAACACATCACTAAACACATCACTAAACACATCACATCTAAACACATCACTAAACACATCACTAAACACATCACTAAACACATCACATCTAAACACATCACTAAACACATCACTAAACACATCACATCTAAACACATCACATCTAAACACATCACATCTAAACACATTACTAAACACATCACTAAACACATCACATCTAAACACATCACATCTAAACACATCACTAAACACATCACTAAACACATCACATCTAAACACATCACTAAACACATCACTAAACACATCACATCTAAACACATCACTAAACACATCACTAAACACATCACTAAACACATCACATCTAAACACATCACTAAACACATCACATCTAAACACATCACTAAACACATCACATCTAAACACATCACTAAACACATCACTAAACACATCACTAAACACATCACATCTAAACACATCACATCTAAACACATCACTAAACACATCACTAAACACATCACATCTAAACACATCACTAAACACATCACTAAACACATCACATCTAAACACATCACTAAACACATCACTAAACACATCACTAAACACATCACATCTAAACACATCACATCTAAACACATCACATCTAAACACATCACTAAACACATCACATCTAAACACATCACTAAACACATCACTAAACACATCACTAAACACATCACTAAACACATCACATCTAAACACATCACATCTAAACACATCACTAAACACATCACATCTAAACACATCACATCTAAACACATCACTAAACACATCACTAAACACATCACTAAACACATCACTAAACACATCACATCTAAACACATCACTAAACACATCACTAAACACATCACATCTAAACACATCACTAAATACATCACTAAACACATCACATCTAAATACATCACTAAACACATCACTAAACACATCACTAAACACATCACTAAACACATCACATCTAAACACATCACATCTAAACACATCACTAAACACATCACATCTAAACACATCACTAAACACATCACTAAACACATCACATCTAAACACATCACATCTAAACACATCACATCTAAACACATCACATCTAAACACATTACTAAACACATTACTAAACACATCACTAAACACATCACATCTAAACACATCACATCTAAACACATCACTAAACACATCACTAAACACATCACTAAACACATCACTAAACACATCACATCTAAACACATCACTAAACACATCACTAAACACATCACTAAACACATCACTAAACACATCACATCTAAACACATCACATCTAAACACAACACTAAACACATCACTAAACACATCACTAAACACATCACATCTAAACACATCACATCTAAACACAACACTAAACACATCACTAAACACATCACTAAACACATCACATCTAAACACATCACATCTAAACACAACACTAAACACATCACTAAACACATCACTAAACACATCACTAAACACATCACTAAACACATCACATCTAAACACATCACTAAACACATCACTAAACACATCACATCTAAATACATCACTAAACACATCACATCTAAACACATCACTAAACACATCACTAAACACATCACTAAACACATCACATCTAAATACATCACTAAACACATCACTAAACACATCACTAAACACATCACTAAACACATCACATCTAAACACATCACTAAACACATCACTAAACACATCACTAAACACATCACATCTAAACACATCACTAAACACATCACTAAACACATCACTAAACACATCACTAAACACATCACATCTAAACACATCACTAAACACATCACTAAACACATCACATCTAAACACATCACTAAACACATCACATCTAAACACATCACTAAACACATCACTAAACACATCACTAAACACATCACTAAACACATCACATCTAAACACATCACTAAACACATCACTAAACACATCACTAAACACATCACTAAACACATCACATCTAAACACATCACATCTAAACACATCACTAAACACATCACTAAACACATCACATCTAAACACATCACTAAACACATCACTAAACACATCACTAAACACATCACTAAACACATCACTAAACACATCACATCTAAACACATCACTAAACACATCACTAAACACATCACTAAACACATCACATCTAAACACATCACATCTAAACACATCACTAAACACATCACTAAACACATCACATCTAAACACATCACATCTAAACACATTACTAAACACATTACTAAACACATCACTAAACACATCACATCTAAACACATCACATCTAAACACATCACTAAACACATCACTAAACACATCACATCTAAACACATCACATCTAAACACATCATATCTAAACACAACACTAAACACATCACTAAACACAACACTAAACACATCACTAAACACATCACTAAACACATCACTAAACACATCACTAAACACATCACATCTAAACACATCACTAAACACATCACATCTAAACACATCACTAAACACATCACTAAACACATCACATCTAAACACATCACTAAACACATCACTAAACACATCACATCTAAACACATCACATCTAAACACATCACATCTAAACACATCACTAAACACATCACATCTAAACACATCACATCTAAACACACACTAAACACATCACTAAACACATCACTAAACACATCACATCTAAACACATCACTAAACACATCACTAAACACATCACTAAACACATCACATCTAAACACATCACATCTAAACACATCACTAAACACATCACTAAACACATCACATCTAAACACATCACTAAACACATCACTAAACACATCACATCTAAACACATCACTAAACACATCACTAAACACATCACATCTAAACACATCACATCTAAACACATCACATCTAAACACATCACTAAACACATCACATCTAAACACATCACTAAACACATCACTAAACACATCACATCTAAACACATCACATCTAAACACATCACATCTAAACACATCACTAAACACATCACTAAACACATCACATCTAAACACATCACATCTAAACACATCACATCTAAACACATCACTAAACACATCACATCTAAACACATCACTAAACACATCACTAAACACATCACTAAACACATCACTAAACACATCACATCTAAACACATCACTAAACACATCACTAAACACATCACATCTAAACACATCACTAAACACATCACATCTAAACACATCACATCTAAACACATCACTAAACACATCACTAAACACATCACATCTAAACACATCACTAAACACATCACTAAACACATCACTAAACACATCACTAAACACATCACATCTAAACACATCACATCTAAACACATCACTAAACACATCACTAAACACATCACTAAACACATCACATCTAAATACATCACTAAACACATCACATCTAAATACATCACTAAACACATCACTAAACACATCACATCTAAACACATCACTAAACACATCACTAAACACATCACATCTAAACACATCACTAAACACATCACATCTAAACACATCACTAAACACATCACTAAACACATCACTAAACACATCACATCTAAACACATCACTAAACACATCACTAAACACATCACTAAACACATCACATCTAAACACATCACTAAACACATCACATCTAAACACATCACTAAACACATCATTAAACACATCACATCTAAACACATCACTAAACACATCACTAAACACATCACATCTAAACACATCACTAAACACATCACTAAACACATCACATCTAAACACATCACATCTAAACACATCACTAAACACATCACATCTAAACACATCACATCTAAACACACACTAAACACATCACTAAACACATCACTAAACACATCACATCTAAACACATCACTAAACACATCACATCTAAACACATCACATCTAAACACATCACATCTAAACACATCACATCTAAACACATCACTAAACACATCACTAAACACATCACATCTAAACACATCACTAAACACATCACTAAACACATCACATCTAAATACATCACTAAACACATCACATCTAAACACATCACATCTAAACACATCACATCTAAACACATCACTAAACACATCACTAAACACATCACATCTAAACACATCACTAAACACATCACTAAACACATCACATCTAAACACATCACTAAACACATCACTAAACACATCACTAAACACATCACATCTAAACACATCACATCTAAACACATCACTAAACACATCACATCTAAACACATCACATCTAAACACATCACTAAACACATCACATCTAAACACAACTAAAAACATCACTAAAAAAAAAACTAAACAAAACACTAAACACATCACATATAAAATCATAACTAAACACATCACTAAACACATCACTAAACACATCAAATCTAAACACATCACATCTAAACACATCACATCTAAACACATCACTAAACACATCACATCTAAACACATCACTAAACACATCACATCTAAACACATCACATCTAAACACATCACAAAACACATCACTAAAAACAACACATCTAAACACAACACAAAACACATCACTAAACACATCACAAACACATCACTAAACACATCACATCTAAACACATCACATCTAACACATCACATCAAACACATCACATCTAAACACATCACTAAACACATCACTAAACACATCACTAAACACATCACTAAACACATCACATCTAAACACATCACATCTAAACACATCACATCTAAACACATCACTAAACACATCACATCTAAACACATCACATCTAAACACACACTAAACACATCACTAAACACATCACTAAACACATTACTAAACACATCACTAAACACATCACTAAACACATCACTAAACACATCACTAAACACATCACATCTAAATACATCACTAAACACATCACATCTAAACACATCACATCTAAACACATCACTAAACACATCACTAAACACATCACTAAACACATCACATCTAAATACATCACTAAACACAACACTAAACACAACACTAAACACATCACTAAACACAACACTAAACACATCACTAAACACATCACTAAACACATCACTAAACACAACACTAAACACATCACTAAACACATCACTAAACACATCACTAAACACATCACATCTAAACACAACACTAAACACATCACTAAACACATCACTAAACACATCACATCTAAACACATCACATCTAAACACAACACTAAACACATCACTAAACACATCACTAAACACAACACTAAACACATCACATCTAAACACATCACATCTAAACACAACACTAAACACATCACTAAACACATCACTAAACACAACACTAAACACAACACTAAACACATCACTAAACACATCACTAAACACATCACTAAACACATCACATCTAAACACATCACATCTAAACACAACACTAAACACAACACTAAACACAACACTAAACACATCACTAAACACAACACTAAACACATCACTAAACACATCACTAAACACATCACTAAACACATCACTAAACACATCACTAAACACATCACTAAACACAACACTAAACACATCACTAAACACATCACTAAACACATCACTAAACACATCACTAAACACATCACATCTAAACACATCACTAAACACATCACTAAACACATCACTAAACACAACACTAAACACATCACTAAACACATCACTAAACACATCACTAAACACATCACTAAACACATCACTAAACACATCACTAAACACATCACATCTAAACACATCACTAAACACATCACTAAACACAACACTAAACACATCACTAAACACATCACTAAACACATCACATCTAAACACATCACTAAACACATCACTAAACACATCACTAAACACATCACATCTAAACACATCACTAAACACATCACTAAACACAACACTAAACACATCACTAAACACATCACTAAACACATCACATCACTAAACACAACACTAAACACATCACTAAACACATCACTAAACACATCACATCTAAACACATCACATCTAAACACATCACAACTAAACACATCACTAAACACATCACTAAACACACACATCAAACACATCACTAAACACACACTAAACACATCACTAAACACATCACTAAACACATCACTAAACACATCACTAAACACAATCACATCTAAACAATCACTAAACAATCACTACTAAACACATCACATCTAAACACATCACTAAACACATCACTAAACACATCACTAAACACATCACATCTAAACACATCACATCTAAACACATCACATCTAAACACATTACTAAACACATCACTAAACACATCACTAAACACATCACTAAACACATCACTAAACACATCACATCTAAACACATCACTAAACACATCACTAAACACATCACTAAACACATCACTAAACACATCACATCTAAACACATCACATCTAAACACATCACATCTAAACACATCACATCTAAACACAACACTAAACACATCACTAAACACATCACTAAACACATCACATCTAAACACATCACATCTAAACACAACACTAAACACATCACTAAACACAACACTAAACACATCACTAAACACATCACTAAACACAACACTAAACACATCACTAAACACATCACTAAACACATCACTAAACACAACACTAAACACATCACTAAACACATCACTAAACACATCACTAAACACATCACTAAACACATCACATCTAAACACAACACTAAACACATCACTAAACACATCACTAAACACATCACTAAACACATCACATCTAAACACATCACTAAACACATCACTAAACACATCACATCTAAATACATCACTAAACACATCACATCTAAACACATCACTAAACACATCACTAAACACATCACATCTAAATACATCACTAAACACATCACATCTAAACACATCACATCTAAACACATCACATCTAAACACATCACTAAACACATCACTAAACACATCACTAAACACATCACATCTAAACACATTACTAAACACATCACTAAACACATCACTAAACACATCACTAAACACATCACTAAACACATCACATCTAAACACATCACTAAACACATCACTAAACACATCACTAAACACATCACTAAACACATCACATCTAAACACAACACTAAACACATCACTAAACACAACACTAAACACAACACTAAACACATCACTAAACACATCACATCTAAACACAACACTAAACACATCACTAAACACATCACTAAACACATCACATCTAAACACATCACTAAACACATCACTAAACACAACACTAAACACAACACTAAACACATCACATCTACACTCTTCATTAAAACTTGTTATTCTACACTAAATGTTAGTTAGATTTTCTCTAACATGATGTTAATACTCAGGTAAAGACCCCAATAAGGACATGATTACAGTCCACAGTGTTTAAATGTCTACACTTTTAGGTTTGTGTTCCTTTTCTCAGGATGGCTTTAACTTTGCTCCCACAAACATCTCTGGTCTTCATTATGGTTTAAACTTTTAGCAGAGAAATGTTGTCTTTACTTACAGCTGAAACCCAGGAACTGGACCTAAGTGTACAGACCAACCTGCTGTCAGTAGGTCACAGGTTCTAATACTGTAGATAAATGTGTGTTTAAACGCTGCCACGGTCTACAGTGTTGAACATGTTGAGATGTTAATACCAGGAAGTGAAGCTGGAAGTCTTCTGTCTTCATATTCGTCTGATCTCTTCAGTGTATAACACAAAGCTGGAGCTCAGGGTGAAGTGAATATGGAACAGATCTCATCTCTATCATGTAGCTCTGCTACATCTACAGCTAGTATCATCATCTTATTGATTTATAATCAGTCATCAATCACTCGGTTCTCTTCAGAATAACGCCTCCAAACTGCTGCTGGCCATCATGGAGAGTCGCCATGACAACGAGAACGCAGAGAGGATTCTGTACAATATGAGACCTAAAGAGCTGGTGAGGGTTACAGTCTCTCTCTCTCTCTCTCTCTCTCTCTCTCTCTCTCTCTCTCTCTCTCTCTCCTGCTCTCTCTCTCTCTCTCTCTCTCTCCTGCTCTCTCTTTCTCTCTCTCTCTCTCTCTCTCTCTCCTGCTCTCTCTTTCTCTCTCTCTCTCTCTCTCTCTCTCTCTGTAAATTGTTAAAAGCACTACACATATAGATGTGATGGAGTAACAGTGGAGAGACTGAATGCAGGTGGAGGTGATAAAGAAAGCGTATCAGCAGGGAGAGACAGACTTTGATGATGATGAGGAGAATGCAGAGGAACATGCTGCTTCACCTCGGAATGTTGGCCACAACATCTACATCCTGGCACATCAGGTAAACACACACACACACACACACACACACACACACACACACACACACACACACAGTGTGTTGTACTATCCTTATGAGTACATTCAATTAACATAAATACTAATGGAGATAATTAAGGCTATTCTACATGTAAGTGCAAATGTTCTTGCAAGCTCAAAACTCAGTGTTTGTGGGGACAGGAAAAATAAAAAAAGCATGCCATATCTCTCTCTCTCACACACACACACACACACACACACACACACACACACACACACACACACACACACACACACTAATTTTGTGTTCTTCTCCCCTTCAGTTGTCTCGTCACAATAAGGAGCTGCAGGTGCTGCTGAAGCCCACAGGAGAAGACCAGGCTCTGGGCTTTTACACAGAACACACAGCACAGATTGAGGTGACCGACTGCACACATGTAGAAATATAAAGTCACTGCTGTGAATCCACACTGTTACACACACACTGTTACACACACACTGTTACACACACACTGTTACACACACACTGTTACACACACACTGTTACACACACACTGTTACACACACTGTTACACACACACTGTTACACACACTGTTACACACACACTGTTACACACACACTGTTACACACACACTGTTACACACACTGTTACACACACACTGTTACACACACTGTTACACACACACACACTGTTACACACACACTGTTACACACACACTGTTACACACACTGTTACACACACACTGTTACACACACACTGTTACACACACACTGTTACACACACATCTCACACTGTTACACACACACTGTTACACACACACTGTTACACACACACACACTGTTACACACACACTGTTACACACACACTGTTACACACACACTGTTACACACACACTGTTACACACACACACACACACTGTTACACACACACTGTTACACTCACACTGTTACACACACACTGCTACACACACACTGTTACACACACACTGTTACACTCACACTGTTACACACACACTGTTACACTCACACTGTTACACTCACACTGTTACACACACACTGTTACACACACACTTACACACACACACTGTTACACACACACACTGCTACACACACACTGTTACACACACACTGTTACACTCACACTGTTACACACACACTGTTACACTCACACTGTTACACTCACACTGTTACACACACACTGTTACACACACACTGTTACACTCACACTGTTACACACACACTGTTACACTCACACTGTTACACACACACTGTTACACACACACACTGCTACACACACACTGTTACACACACTGTTACACACACACTGTTACACTCACACTGTTACACACACACTGTTACACACACACACTGCTACACACACACTGTTACACACACTGTTACACACACACTGTTACACTCACACTGTTACACACACACTGTTACACACACACTGTCACACACACACTGTTACACTCACACTGTTACACACACACTGTTACACACACACTGTTACACTCACACTGTTACACTCACACTGTTACACTCACACTGTTACACACACATCTCACACTGTTACACTCACACTGTTACACTCACACTGTTACACACACATCTCACACTGTTACACACACTGTTACACTCACACTGTTACACACACACTGTTACACTCACACTGTTACACACACACTTACACACACACTGTTACACACACACTGTTACACTCACACTGTTACACTCACACTGTTACACACACACTGTTACACTCACACTGTTACACACACACTTACACACACACTGTTACACACACACTGTTACACACACACTGTTACACACACACTGTTACACACACATCTCACACTGTTACACACACTGTTACACACACACTGTTACACTCACACTGTTACACACACATCTCACACTGTTACACACACACTGTTACACACACACTGTTACACACACATCTCACACTGTTACACACACACTGTTACACACACACTGTTACACACACACTGTTACACACACACTGTTACACACACACACTGTTACACACACATCTCACACTGTTACACACACACTTTTACACACACACTGTTACACACACACTGCTACACACACATCTCACACTGTTACACACACACTGTTACACACACTGTTACACACACACTGTTACACACACATCTCACACTGTTACACACACACTGTTACACACACTGTTACACACACACTGTTACACTCACATCTCACACTGTTACACACACACTGTTACACACACACTGTTACACTCACATCTCACACTGTTACACACACTGTTACACACACACTGTTACTCTCACATCTCACACTGTTACACACACACTGTTACACACACACTGTTACACTCACATCTCACACTGTTACACTCACATCTCACACTGTTACACTCACATCTCACAGTTACACACACACTGTTACACACACACTGTTACACTCACATCTCACACTGTTACACACACACTGTTACACTCACATCTCACACTGTTACACACACACTGTTACACACACACTGTTACACTCACATCTCACACTGTTACACACACACTGTTACACACACACTGTTACACTCACATCTCACACTGTTACACTCACATCTCACAGTTACACACACACTGTTACACACACACTGTTACACTCACATCTCACAGTTACACACACACTGTTACACTCACATCTCACACTGTTACACACACACTGTTACACACACACTGTTACACTCACACTGTTACACACACACTGTTACACACACACTGCTACACACACACTGTTACACACACACTGTTACTCTCACATCTCACACTGTTACACACACACTGTTACACACACACTGTTACACACACACTGTTACACTCACACTGTTACACACACACTGTTACACTCACACTGTTACACACACACACACTGTTACACTCACACTGTTACACTCACACTGTTACACACACACTGTTACACTCACACTGTTACACACACACTGTTACACACACACATTGTTACACTCACACTGTTACACACACACTGTTACACACACACTGTTACACACACACTGTTACACACATATCTCACACTGTTACACACACACTGTTACACACACACTGTTACACTCACATCTCACACTGTTACACACACACTGTTACACACACACACACTGCTACACACACACTGTTACACACACACTGTTACACTCACACTGTTACACACACACTGTTACACTCACACTGTTACACTCACACTGTTACACACACACTGTTACACACACACTTACACACACACACTGTTACACACACACACTGCTACACACACACTGTTACACACACACTGTTACACTCACACTGTTACACACACACTGTTACACTCACACTGTTACACTCACACTGTTACACACACACTGTTACACACGCACTGTTACACTCACACTGTTACACACACACTGTTACACTCACACTGTTACACACACACTGTTACACACACACACACTGCTACACACACACTGTTACACACACTGTTACACACACACTGTTACACTCACACTGTTACACACACACTGTTACACACACACTGTTACACACACACTTACACACACACTGTTACACACACACTGTCACACACACACTGTTACACTCACACTGTTACACACACACTGTTACACTCACACTGTTACACTCACACTGTTACACTCACACTGTTACACACACATCTCACACTGTTACACTCACACTGTTACACTCACACTGTTACACACACATCTCACACTGTTACACACACTGTTACACTCACACTGTTACACACACACTGTTACACTCACACTGTTACACTCACACTGTTACACACACACTTACACACACACTGTTACACACACACTGTTACACTCACACTGTTACACTCACACTGTTACACACACACTGTTACACTCACACTGTTACACACACACTGTTACACACACACTGTTACACACACACTGTTACACACACATCTCACACTGTTACACACACACTGTTACACTCACACTGTTACACACACATCTCACACTGTTACACACACACTGTTACACACACACTGTTACACACACACTGTTACACACACACTGTTACACACACATCTCACACTGTTACACACACTGTTACACACACACTGTTACACTCACACTGTTACACACACATCTCACACTGTTACACACACACTGTTACACACACTGTTACACACACATCTCACACTGTTACACACACACTGTTACACACACACTGTTACACACACACTGTTACACACACACTGTTACACACACACACTGTTACACACACATCTCACACTGTTACACACACACTGTTACACACACACTGCTACACACACATCTCACACTGTTACACACACACTGTTACACACACACTGTTACACACACACTGCTACACACACATCTCACACTGTTACACACACACTGTTACACACACTGTTACACACACACTGTTACACTCACATCTCACACTGTTACACACACACTGTTACACACACACTGTTACACTCACATCTCACACTGTTACACACACTGTTACACACACACTGTTACTCTCACATCTCACACTGTTACACACACACTGTTACACACACACTGTTACACACACACTGTTACACTCACATCTCACACTGTTACACTCACATCTCACACTGTTACACTCACATCTCACACTGTTACACTCACATCTCACACTGTTACACACACACTGTTACACTCACATCTCACACTGTTACACTCACATCTCACAGTTACACACACACTGTTACACACACACTGTTACACTCACATCTCACACTGTTACACACACACTGTTACACTCACATCTCACACTGTTACACACACACTGTTACACACACACTGTTACACTCACATCTCACACTGTTACACACACACTGTTACACACACACTGTTACACTCACATCTCACAGTTACACACACACTGTTACACACACACTGTTACTCTCACATCTCACACTGTTACACACACACTGTTACACACACACTGTTACACTCACATCTCACACTGTTACACTCACATCTCACACTGTTACACTCAGATCTCACAGTTACACACACACTGTTACACACACACTGTTACACTCACATCTCACAGTTACACACACACTGTTACACTCACATCTCACACTGTTACACACACACTGTTACACACACACTGTTACACTCACATCTCACACTGTTACACTCACATCTCACACTGTTACACTCAGATCTCACAGTTACACACACACTGTTACACACACACTGTTACACTCACATCTCACAGTTACACACACACTGTTACACTCACATCTCACACTGTTACACACACACTGTTACACACACACTGTTACACTCACATCTCACAGTTACACACACACTGTTACACTCACATCTCACACTGTTACACACACACTGTTACACACACACTGTTACACTCACACTGTTACACACACACTGTTACACACACACTGTTACACACACACTGTTACACACACACTGTTACTCTCACATCTCACACTGTTACACACACACTGTTACACACACACTGTTACACACACACTGTTACACACACACTGTTACTCTCACATCTCACACTGTTACACACACACTGTTACACACACACTGTTACACACACACTGTTACACACACATCTCACACTGTTACACACACACTGTTTTTTGCACATTTGTCACACTTTAATGTTTCAGATAAAACACATTTAAATATTAGCCAAAGAGAACACACGTAAACACAACATGCAGTTTTTACATGAAGGGAAAACTAAATATAAACCCACATGGCCCTGTGTGAAAAAGTATTTGCCCCCCTTTAATTAAAACATAACTGTGGTTTATCACACCTGAGTACAAGTTCTCTAACCACACCCAGGCCTGATTACTGCCACACCCAGGCCTGATTACTGCCACACCCAGGACTGATTACTGCCACACCCAGGCCTGATTACTGCCACACCCGGGCCTGATTACTGCCACACCCAGGCCTGATTACTGCCACACCCAGGCCTGATTACTGCCACACCCAGGACTGATTACTGCCACACCCAGGCCTGATTACTGCCACACCCGGGCCTGATTACTGCCACACCCGGGCCTGATTACTGCCACACCCGTGCCTGATTACTGCCACACCCAGGACTGATTACTGCCACACCCAGGACTGATTACTGCCACACCCGGGCCTAATTACTGCCACACCCAGGCCTGATTACTGCCACACCCAGGCCTGATTACTGCCACATTCAGGCCTGATTACTGCCACATTCAGGCCTGATTACTGCCACACCCGGGCCTGATTACTGTCACACCCAGGCGTGATTACTGCCACAGGGGGCAAATACTTTTTCACACAGGGCCATGTGGGTTTGGGTTTTGTTTTCCTTTAATAATAAAAACCTTCATATATAAACTGCATGTTGTGTTTGTTATCTTTGGCTAATATTTAAATTTGTTTGATGATCTGAAACATTAAAGTGTGACAAATGTGCAAAAAAAAAAATCAGGAAGGGGGCCAACACTTTTTCACA